>NC_134359.1:30593405-30891295 GCF_048569485.1 Anomaloglossus baeobatrachus
TACAGTAAGTGTGGTGGGAGGGGATCAGGGTTATGGGGAGTTGGGGGCACAATTTGGGCTCTGAAAGTCCTTTTAGGGGCCTTATGTTCCCCTCAGCTTATGACATTTGGTGACATATTGGGCGGCGATCTCCACCATTGATTCTTCTTCCCCCAGTAGGATGCGGAGTTTCATCTCCTCGTCCATGGATGGAAAGTCCGGGGTATGGGCGGTAAATTTCTGGAAGTGGGAGGCCCTCACTGCTGAGTATTTGTCACAGCGCAGCAGGAAGTGCGCCTCGTCCTCCAGAGCCCCCTGCTGGCAGTGCTGGCACAGTCTGTTCTCCCGCGGCTTGTATGTCTGTCGGTGCCGCCCTGTTTCCACCTCTAGGCTGTGGGCACTCAGTCTGTACAGGCTCAGGGTCTGCCTGTCTTTGAGGTGGCGTAACCTTTGCAGATATGGGGCCAGAGTGTAGTCCCTCCGCAGTGACCGGTAGATGGTGAGTTTCTGGGAGTTCTCTAATTCACTCTTCCAGTCCTCTATGTATTGCATCTTGCAGCTCTCTGAGACCTCTTTTATTTGGGCTTTTGTCAGGGGGTGTTGCTGACTTTGGCTGGACTGGCTGCCGGGGTTCCTGGCTTGCTCTGGGCTCCGGCTCAGCAGGGCTTTATGATGGTAGGAGCTGGGGTTGCTGTTCTGTATGTGCGTCTGGTGTGATAGCGCCCTCTTTTGTATACTGAGCCATAAGGGGAATCGGCCCAGTTCTGCCCGACAGGCTATGTTTGGGGTGCTGCGATGGACTTGGAGGAGATATTTACAGAACTCTATGTGGAAGACTTCGGTTGGGCTGGAATCCTAATTTGTGTGGTCTGGGTAGGTCGCTGGGCCCCATACCTCGCTGCCATACAACAGTATAGGGGTGATGACGCTGTCAAATATCTTGAGCCAGACAGGTGGTTTGAGGTGGTACAGTTGTCTTCTGATGGCGTAGAAGATTCTGCACGCTTTTCCTTTCAGGGCTTCTGCTGCTTGCTTGAGGCTCCTGTTATTGCTTAGCTCCAGAGGTATAGTTGCTGGTCTTCTCCAGCGTGGTACCATTTAATGTGAAGGAGGCAGTGGGTATTTTGTTCTGGTTCCTCTTTTTAAACTTCATGACTTTGGTCTTCTTTTGGTTGATGGACAAAGCCCATGTGGTGCTGAATGTTTCCAGCACTGCCAGGCTATCTTGGAGACCTCTTTCGGTTGGGGAGAGTAGCAGGAGGTCGTCTGCGTACAGCAAGAACTTCACCTCTCGGTCATGCAGACTGAGGCCAGGAGTGGGGGAGGACTCTAGAGCTGCTGCTAGTCCATTTATATAGATGTTGAATACAGTTGGGCTAAGGCTGCAGCCCTGTCTGACCCCACGGCCCTGTCGGAAGAAAGCCATCCTCTTCTCCTTCACCTTCACGCTGCACCGCTTCTCAGTGTATGAGCTCTTGATCACGTCGTAGGTTCTGCCACCTATTCCGCTCTCCAGAAGTTTCAGGAACAGGCCCCACTAAGTAAAATGCCTTTTTGAAGTCCACGAAACATGCAAATATTTTCCCCTGTTTTTTTGCTGTGGACATGGGTCTTGATGAGGCTGTGCAGGGTGTAGATGTGATCGGTGGTGCGGTGGTTTGGCATGAACCCAGCTTGGCTTCTGCTGAGGGTGTTGTCGCGGGCGGAGGAGGGGACGCTGCGCTCACCCACTGCTCGGGTCCAGCTGCTGCTGCTGCTCGGTGGTGGCTCGAGCGGTGGGCCGGATCCCGGGGACTCGAGCGGCGTTCCTCGACAGTGAGTGAAACGGGGTGGTTTGGGTTTGGGGATATTGTCCGTGACGCCACCCACGGTTTGTGGTGAGATTGGTGACACCACCGCTGCTCTGGACGGGGATCCCGGGAGCGATGACGGGGAGCAGCTTGGATGTTAGTTCTCCCCTCCGTGGGTAGGGGGGTTGGTTGTCCCGGGGCCCGGTGAGGGAGGTAGGGATGGATGGCAGGTGGGTTACAGGGCCTGGTGAGGTGCAGGGTCGCAGGGGAAGCGCTGTGCCGCACGGCACGGTGGTACTCACTCAGCCAATGACGAATGCAAAGTCTCCGGTAGAACAAACGGCTGGATGGATGGGTCCCACAGACGGCTGCGGTGTTTCTCCTCCAGGCAGGTTGATGGTGACTGCCTTTCCCTGCACCTGTGTTGTGTTACGGTTCCAATGGCTTCCCACCGGTAACCCGCTCCCCAGCTTGGATGGATGCTGAGGGAGCCCCTTTTGCCCACAGGCTCTGGCCCTGGGAACTGTAGCCTTGGCGGTGACTGTGTTTCCCTCTACGGTTTGAGCGGTTGCCTTCAATTGGGTCTTGACTGCTGGGAAACCCCGAAGGTTCCCTTTGCTAATGGATTTGACAAATTCAACGGCGACTCCTAGCCTTGTCGGGGTCCGTACGCCCTGCCGGATGGTGCTGGCTTCTCTTTACTCTCCGATCCGGTACCGCCGGGCCACCACCCATCCACGGTTTATACGATTGGCTCCAATTATCCTCTCCTGCAGACGGTCACCACCATCTGCCAACCTTGCTGTACCGTCCGGGCCACACACCCGGACCGCCTTCAGACTGCTCCTCTACCACTTTACTTCCTCTCACTTCCACTTCCAACTCTATCTGATCTGCTCCTTTTCCCGCCTCCAGGACTGTGAACTCTTCGGTGGGCGGGACCAACCGCCTGGCCCACCCCCTGGTGTGGACATCAGCCCCTGGAGGGAGACAACAAGGATTTTGTGTTTTGGCTTTGGTGTGCCTGACCGGGGTGTGGGGTGTGTTGGTGTTGTTCTGTGACGACCTGGCTTGTCCAGGGCGCCACAGTGTCCCGCTGGGTGAGGAAGGTGATGATCCTTTTATTAATGATGCTGTTAAACAGTTTTCCCAGATTGCTGTTGACACGGATCCCTCTGTAGTTTGCTGGATCATATTGGTCTCCATTCTTTCTATCTATCCATCTATCTATCTATCTATCCCTCTATCTATCTATCTATCTATCTATCTATCTATCTATCTATCTATCTATCTATCCCTCTATCTATCCCTCTATCTATCTATCTATCTATCTATCTATCTATCTATCTATCTATCTATCTATCTATCTATCTATCTATCCCTCTATCTATCTATCTATCTATCTATCTATCTATCTATCTATCTATCTATCTATCTATCTATCCCTCTATCTATCTATCTATCTATCCCTCTATCTATCTATCTATCCCTCTATCCCTCTATCTATCTATCTATCTATCTATCTATCTATCTATCTATCTATCTATCTATCTATCCCTCTATCTATCTATCTATCTATCTATCTATCTATCCCTCTATCCCTCTATCTATCTATCTATCTATCTATCTATCCCTCTATCTATCTATCTATCTATCTATCTATCTATCTATCTATCTATCTATCTATCTATCTATCTATCTATCTATCTATCTATCCCTCTATCTATCTATCTATCTATCTATCTATCCCTCTATCCCTCTATCCCTCTATCTATCTATCTATCTATCTATCTATCTATCTATCTATCTATCTATCTATCTATCTATCTATCTATCTATCTATCTATCTATCTATCCCTCTATCCCTCTATCTATCTATCTATCTATCTATCTATCTATCTATCTATCTATCTATCTATCTATCTATCTATCTATCTATCTATCCCTCTATCTATCGATCTATCTATCTATCTATCTATATATCTATGTTTGCAGGGATCTATATATAGTCTTCTGCACTGTATGTTTCTTGCCTGTGAATATACTTGACAGATGAAACACTTACGCAGACTAATAAATGCACAAAAAAGGCTGTGAAGATTTGAGAAATGGCCGTGGCCGGGGCCGTGCGTGTTATTTAACGTCACCTCATCTCATTGATATTGATTTAGACTGTGATTAGTACACCTGACTGGATTTATGAGCGCGGATATTCATATGACGCAGGTGATAAAGACACTGGATATATCGATTTGCTGCTGAAAAATGTTTTGGGAGGTCGCTGGAGCATGTCACGCTAACGTTTAGATGAACTAATCTTGGAAAGGTAAGAAGACATTTACTCCAACGCTCTGCAAATCCAATTCCCCTAAAGATTTATATATTCATTTGGGCCTATGGCGTCTTTACAATGGATAACACAAGAATCAAACCAATGTCAGTCATCCGTGTGATCAATTTAATTATAGACAAGCGATGTCAATCCTTCCAGGAATTTGTACTTGTTTCCTTCCATCAGCAAGTCTGTATGTACTAACATTTTATGTCCCCACTAGAAACATAGGCAATATCTAATACATAAAGCTGAGTGTATGCATGTATATGTGTATATGTGTATGCATGTATGTATGTGTGTACGTACAGTATGTGTGTATGCATGTATATGTGTATATGTGTATGCATGTATGTATGTGTGTACGTACAGTATGTGTGTATGTATGTATGTATGTACTGTATATGTGTATGTAGGTGTGTCTGTATGTAGGTGTGTCTGTATGTATGTTGTATGTATGTATGTACTGTATGTGTGTATGTATGTATGTGTGTGTGTGTGTGTGTGTGTCTGCTAAAGGAATCTGCACCGTTGCATTTACAATCACAAAATTTTGCACAGACACTTCATTTGACCCAGGGAACATCACAGACTATGTTTTGAGGGGAAAATGTAACTCTGCACTTTACAGTTATTCATCAAAAAACTGCTTACATTAAAGTCAATGGAACTGGGAGCTACAGGTCATTAATAGGAGCTGTGATTGGTTGCTATAGGCAATGAAGGACATTCTTAGTATAAGAAGATTATGTGTGAGGTAATATGATATCGATAGAGAAAGAGAGAGAGAAAGAGACAGACAGAGACAGAGAGACAGAGAGAGAGACAGATAGAGACAGACAGAGAAAGAGAGACAGACAGAGACAGAGAGACAGAGAGAGAGACAGATAGAGACAGACAGAGAAAGAGAGACAGACAGAGAGACAGACAGAGAGACAGACAGACAGACAGAGACAGAGAGACAGAGAGAGAGACAGACAGAGAGACAGACAGACAGACAGAGACAGAGAGACAGACAGAGACAGAGAGACAGACAGACAGAGACAGAGAGACAGAGAGAGAGACAGACAGAGAGACAGACAGAGAGACAGACAGACAGACAGACAGAGACAGAGAGACAGAGAGAGAGACAGACAGAGAGACAGACAGACAGACAGAGACAGAGAGACAGACAGAGACAGAGAGACAGACAGACAGACAGAGACAGAGAGACAGAGAGAGAGACAGACAGAGAGACAGACAGAGAGACAGACAGACAGACAGAGACAGACAGAGACAAACAGATAAAGACAGAGAGAGAGACACACATACAGACAGAGAGACAGAGAGACAGAGAGACAGAGAGACAGAGAGACAGAGACAGACAGAGACAGACAGAGATAAACAGATAAAGACAGACAGAGACAGAAGGAAAGAGAGAGACAGAGACAGACAAAGATACAGAGAGAGACAGACAGACAGAGAAACAGACATAGAGACAGACAGACTGAGACAGAGAGAGACAGAGGGAGAGGGACAGACAAAGACAGACAGAAAGAGAGACAGACAGACAGAGAAAGACATAGACAGAAAGACAGACAGAGAGGCAGACAAAGTGGGAGAGAGACAGATAGATGCTTAGTTACTATCCCGGGCAATGCTGGGTACTACAGCTAGTTGAATATAAACATTTATACATTATTTGGATTTTTTTTAACCAAAATCGTTCCAAAATTTTGTGATTATTAATTTTTTTTTCCTGATAAAAAAATCAGGAACTCACCCACTGCTCGGGTCCGGCTGCTGCTGCTGCTCGCTCTGTTGGTGGCTCGAGCGGTGGGCCGGATCCCGGGGACTCGAGCGGCGCTCCTCGCCTGTGAGTGAAAGGGGTGGTTTGGTGTAGGGATATTGTCCGTGACGCCACCCACGGTTTGTGGTGAGGTTGGGACACCACCGCTGCTCTGTACGGGGATCCCGGGAGCGTTGACAGGGAGCAGCTGAGATGTTTTCTCCCCTCCGTGGGTAGGGGGGTTTTTGGTGGTCCCGGGGCCCAGTGGTGGAGGTCAGAAACTAGGATGTGGGACCTGGCTGGGTGCAGGGTCGCGGGGCATCGCAGTGCCAGACGGCACGGTGGTACTTACTCAGCCAGTAACGCACACGGAGTCTCTTGTAAAACAAACGGCTGGATGGACGAGTCCCACAGACGGCTGCGGTGTTTTTCCCCTGACCCCAGGTTGGTAGTGTACGTCCTTTCCTGCACCTTCTTGTGCGCTCCTCCTGTGCTCCGGTTTCCAGCTGGCTCCCCGGTTCAGTACCGGTGGGCCACCGCCCAACCCCGGCTACCTACGGTTCCACCAAGACTGTCTTCCCGGCTCCCGCAGACGGCCACTACCGTCTGCCTGACTGCTACATGAGGGCCCTAGGCTCCAACCTAGGCCCCTGTCTGCTTCTGCCACTCTGCACACCTCCTCTTCCTTCCTTTGCCTGGACTTGTCTGCCCTAGTTTCCTGCCTCAGGCCAGCTAGACTCTTCGGTAGGCGTGCCTATCTGCCTGGCTCCGCCCACCTGGTGTGTCTATCTGAACCCCCGGAAAGAAATCAGGTCTCACTGGGGATGACTGCTGTGAACTGCTGGGGGTGGAGGTGTGTGTGTGTTGTTACCTGTGTCCCCTGGCTAGTCCAGGGCGCCACAATTTGAATGACATTGGGCTACAATCCAGTTATCCAGTTACAGGTAGATTGACCTCATGCCACCACCTGTAAAAAGGCTATCATAGTGCAGAGAAAGACGTCCATACAGTAGAGGCTGGATTTAAAGGCAACCTATCACCAGGATTTTCCCTTATAATCCGTGGCCACCCCCAGTGAGCTCTTATATACAGCATTCTAGAATACTGAATATAAGAGCCTAGGCGCTCTGTATAACATAAAAAAGAGCTTTTTATTATACTCAACTGTAGGGCGGTCAGGTCCAATGGGCGTCCCTGGTTTTGGTCCAGCGACTCTTCGTTTCCTTCCATCGCCATCATCCTTCCCTGCTCCGTATTGATGGCAAGTCCTGCGTCATTCACTCAGAGGTCTCCATTGCACTCCTGCGCATGAGCACTTTTCCCTGTCCTGCTGAGAGGAAAGGTCAAAGACCTCCCGCGCATGCGCACTACAATGCTTTAATTCTGCCCTCAGCTAGGCACATCAAAGTGTGCTTGCACAGGAGCGCAATGGAGGCCTCTATGTAATGATGTAGGATGCCTCATCCACATGTTGCAGGGAAGGAGGCTGGCGACTGCACAGGATAGAGGAGGTGCCAGACCGAGACCAATAACGCCCATTTGACCCGACCGCCCCCCAGGTGAGAATAATAAAGGTCTTTTTTTACATTATACAGCGTGGGCTGGGCTCTTATATACAGTATTCTGGAATGCTGTATATAACGACTCACTGGTGGTGACCGCAGCTTATAGGGGAAAAACCTGGTGACAGGTTTCCTGTAAGATCTATCCTCTTCTGCAATTACTGTAGTTTTGTCTGCGTTACAATGATAGCTGGAAACTGGTCTGGAGGACAATTCCATGAAGAGGCCTTCATGAGAGAACATCACACTGGTCCTACTCTCGAGATGATGGTGTAAGGTGGCATAATGTTTAGTAGCTAGACCCCTTTAGTCTTCTTTCCAGGTATGCTAACAGCTGAACGTTACATTGACTTGGTCATGGAACCAGTGGTAGGGTCATTGCTCCAAAGTATTTAAGGAACCATGTTTCAACATGACAATGCCAGTCTGCATGATACGTGTGCTATTTATGGTCAGCTCTCTGCATGGCCTAATCATGATACCATGATCTGCAGTGTCTCCAGACATGTCTCCCATCGAGCACATCTGGGACATCTTTGGTCAGTGATTACACATAAGCTGCCAGCAGAGGATCTTGATAAATTGCCCGAGTGCATCCAGTGGCAGAACCTTCCTCCATTATTAACCTCACTATTAGCAGCCAAGGCTGTAAGCACCGGGATTTCACGTGACGCTCATTCTCTACACAGAATAAATCGAGATGTTTGGGATATTTTGTTCCCCTTTTTTCTTCCTTTAATAGATCAGTAACATCTCCATTGTGTGATTACCTTTATTCCACAACGTTTCTTTTCTGTGTTGCGATTTTAATGCCGGAGTGTATTTATGGTGCATTCTGTGGATAGGCCATAAATGTACAAGATGGGGCACTTTTTATGACTTTTGCTCCACATCCAGGACGAGTAGCGTCTGTGATAACTGTGACATTGGCAAGGTGAAAATTGTGAAGTAAATGCGAAATGTAAAAACCCTGTGAATGCGTTGGCGTCTGTCACACAAAAGTCATGAAAGCCGATCATTTAGGGACAGATCTTTTCACCCATGTAGTCAATGTGATGACAGCTACAAAAACAAGTATCAGTTCTAGAAAAAATACCTGTAATCTTATGGAAGTGTGCTTCTGGGTAATGAGGCACAGGGGCCAACTACCAGTAATCTCGGCCCTCCATTGGCGGACAAGGACATAAAAGGGCCCCTGTGCAAGAACAATATATGGGGCCTTTCGCAGCCCAAGAGCTCATCATAATGTACAATACTGCCTGCCTTGGAGGTAGAAATGGCCCTACAACCTCTTGGTCCCCAGGTTGCACCAATGGTATGTCCGCCCCTGGGGTCTTTAGTGTTAAAGGTTTCATGGCCCTCACCAACAACTATAGCCATTGTATTACTATATACACAAAAAGGGCAATAATACAGTGTGGTGGTGTACTCAGGAGGCATGACCAAAGGATTACTTTACATGCATAGCAAATCAGGCATGGAGTGCTCCACTTATTAACTGCAGGCACACGATTTCAACTGGCTTGTCACTGATTTGCATAGCACCTTTAAAAAGAGGTGAAAGGGTCATATTAACAGGCACAAAGGTGGCACTAAGCATGGGCGCTTATCAAATTATTCGTTATTCATTACCATACCAAGTGTAACAATTTCAAAATGTTATTTGAAGATATGGGAGCAGCAGGGGAGTTATAAAGGTGTCAATGTTGCTCATATGGTTAATTCCCTGGACCCTTCCTTGCTGCATCTGCTCTATGGACCATTATGAGCTCCTCCTTTTTCAGTGTAGCTCTATGGACCATTATGGATTTCTCCTTTTTCAGTGTAGCTCTATGGACCATTATGGACTTCTTTTTCATTGTAGTTCTATGGACCATTATGAACTGCTCCTTTTACAGTTTAGTTATATGGACCATTATGGAGTCCTCATTTTTCAGTGTAGTTACATGGACCATTATGGACTCCTCCTTTTTCCGTGTAGTTCTATAGACGATTATGGATTCCTCCTTTTTCAGTGTAGTTCTATGGACCATTATGGAGTTCTCCTTTTTCAGTGTAGCTTTGTGGACCATTATGGATTTCTCCTTTTTCAGTGTAGTTCCATGGACCATTATGGATTTCTGCTTTTTCAGTGTAGTTCTATGGACCATTTTGGACTCCTCCTTTTTCAGTGTAATTCTATGGACCATTATGGAGTTCTCCGTTTCCACTGTATTTCTATGGAAGATTATGGATTCCTCCTTTTCCAGTATAGTTCTATGGACCATTATGGATTCCTCCTTTTTCAGTGTAATTCTATGGAACATTATGGATTCCTCCTTTTTCACTGTAGTTCTATGGACTATTCTGGATTTCTCCTTTTTCAGTGTAGTTTTGTGGACCATTATGGACTCCTCCTTTTTCAGTGTAGTTTTATGGACCATTATCAACTGCTCCTTATTCAGTGTATTTCTATGGACCATTATGGATTTCTCCTTTTTCATTGTAGTTATATGGACCATTATGGACTCCTTTTTCAGTGTAGTTCTATGGACCATTATAGTCTCCTCCTTTTTCAGTGTAGTTCTATTGACCATTATGGGGCATACTCCCCAGAGGCTCTTTTCTATCTCCTCCGTTTTCAGTCTACAAAATATTTGACTCCGGAGAGGACACCAGAGATGACGTCTTTCTTCCTCGTTGGATGACGAAACGTGTGGATTTACTGAATTTAATAGATCACTGATGATATTTCCTTCAATCTAAGTTTTTTCAGGACAGATCAGACGCAATCTCCCTGCCCCTAATACAAATATATCTCCAGTATTTACGATTCCTGATGTGGAGATACAGAGCTCATTGAAGCGGGCTGTACGTGGATTCAGCCGAGCAATGAATAACACATGGAGATTTATTTTTATATAAAAAGTGTCACGAGAGGAACGCTACGGCAGAATTTGTCACAGCTGTCTCTTTAACTCTTAGGAAGTTATTTTACTGCCATGAAACTCCTGAGCTGCGAGCACAAATGCAATTTACTAAAAATACGGCCCAGATCTAATTAAACAACTTTACAAGCACAGAAATATTGCTGTGACTTTTCTGTATCTCTTGTCCTAGGTACAGACCCTGCAGCAGAAATCGCTAACAACTTTTTTATGGGGATTTCCAGTTTGTAAAACCAACTTTTTAAACTATAGGTTGTTCAGACTAGAGCTGACTGTGAGCAAAGAGGGTCAATGAGCAGGATCTACTGGAATCACCCACTATCATAAACTTCCCCCGGTATATAACATCAGACCCTTTAGCCTCTAGTGTATAAAATCTGGCCCCAATGCTCCCAGTGTATAACATCCGGCACTATGGCCACCAGGTACGAGGGGCTGCTGATAAGTATTTTGCTTTACCCAGAAAGAAACACTGATGTCAACACACTTCTTACATTGGTATTCCAAGTTCTGTAAGCCTAGCAAAAAGAAGGATTTCGGTTGTGCCTCAAACCAGGTATCTGTAGCAGCCATGGCATCAGAAATGGTGTGAAATTTGGTACCCTTGAGGTGTTTCTTCAGGTTTGACAGGTGATAGTTGGAGGGAGCTAGATCTGGTGAATAAGGTGGGTGGTCAACCAGCTGGAAGCCCAGCTCTGCCAGTTTTGCCGTGGTCACTTGTGCAGTGTAAGCGGAGATGTTGTCTTGCAGGAATACGATTCCTTTGGACAGCTTGCCGCGTCTTTTGGCCTTCAGAGCTGCCTTCAATTGGTCCAAAAGTTCAATGTAATACCTTGCATTGATGGTGGAACCCTTTTGAAGGTAGTCCACCAGCAGCACACCCTGCGTTTCCCAGAATACAGACGCCATCATCTTAGTGGATGATTTTTGCACCCTGAACTTCTTTGGATGAGGAGAACCACTGCGCCTCCACTCCTTTGACTGCTCCTTGTGTGGCGCCCCTGAGGCTTCCGTCGCCACAGGACATTGCACCCCATCCAGTGGTGTGATGTCCCATTCTGGGTGAGGAAAGGAGTGAACGCCGGTCCCCTGGCAAATCTACACAACACCGATTGTTTGGTACACACTGGGACCAGGGATAGTGGCAGCAACCCTTCCATGCTGCATGCTGGGAGGGGTCGTAAGACCCATCCCTGCTCCTATAGGGTACAGCTTAGCAACTGGGGAGGTGGGAGGAGCCACCAGAGAGCAGTCAGAGAAAGGAAGGTCAAGTTTAGGGAGTTGAAGAGAGTGAGGGGAAGGAGGAGGAGGTCTGCAGAAGGCAGACGAGAAGGAGAAGCAGAAGAAAAGCTCTAGTCAGACAGGAGCTAAGAAAAGAAAGTGACACTTCCTGGTGAAGACCCTGGGACTCAGAGGGTCCAGGTGACACCAAGCAGAGGAAGAGAAGGGATTCCAGGGCCACGGATAGCTGGTGAGCTGTGGTGGCCTGTTCCACAGGAACATCGGTGGAGGGATCAAGCTGCAACAGGGGACGGTCCCTAGAAACAGAAGGAGTGAAAATTCATCTCCAACAGTGAAAACCGAGGCCCAGGGAAAGTTGCAAACTCCCCGGGCCACAGCCCACAGCAGAACCTCTAGAAAGGGGGCAAGTAACCGTCAGGCGAGCTCCCAGCCTGGAGGCTGTAGTGGAGGCCGAGCAGGTTCATCCTAAAAGAGCTAGGCTTAAGGAGACAACTGAAGACAGAGACACTTTAGAGAGAAGGGTACCGGCTTTCATTCCAGAAATCACCCAGAAACGGCGGAGGTCCGTGACAGTGGGTTCCAGCCGTCCGAAGGCACCAGTGTGCACCTACCAGGAAGTGTGAGTAAAGATCTTGGAATTGCACCCTCCGGTGTTGTCTCAGTTATTGTCGCCTGCATAGACTTCCATTACACCATAGACTCTCACGAGCACCAACAGTGTCCCCGGGGTATTGCTCCACCTGTGGGGAGCAGTACCATCTTTGCTGCCATTCCATCACCCCGGAGGCCTCATACAGCAGCGGCGGCTTAATAGCCGCATACCACAGGTGGCATCAGGACAACCATAAACTTTATTCACCAGCCATATTTAACTGACACCCACCAGGGCCACGGAGTTGGGCCCCGCCACCACCGACGACCCCCGGACTAGTCCGGCCCGGCACCGGGTGTCTCATAGCCCTGGGGTGGGCGAGTCAACTTTGGCGTCACGAACAGGATTTCGTGCCCGGTCCCACCGGGTACTGTGCGCCTGAAGAATTGTGCTTAAAAGACTGTGTTATAGTGAGAAACTGCCGCCATTGAAGCCACTGAGCACGGGAAGAAGGGAGGCGTGTTTGCAAGAAAGGGCGCGAAAAGAAGCCCCGCCCCCTTGTCTAAGAAAAGAGCGCGAAGGAGTGCCCGCTATGGAGAGCGGAAGAAGAAGACATGGCGACTAGAAAAGCTGGCTGGCTGGCAGAACGAGTCTAAATACCAGACCAGACAAGAGGAAAAATGTACCTGATCGCAAGCGGAGCGGTGCCGGCCGTGATAGGCTGGCGCCAGATGCTGGTGCAGCCTCCGGCCCCGCCTCCGAGAGGGTAAAGGGTGCAGCCGAGTGGCGTGGTCGAGCACCTGAGCAGTGCAGCAGCGAGTGTTCCCCAGGCCGGTAGCATGGCGGAGAAGCCACAGAAGAGTGCACCGGGAACCAGGGGAATGGACCCTGACCTGAGCGAGTTCCGGGAGGAGATGAGGAACCTTGCCCGGAGACTGAGCACACTGCAGTTGGAGGTGGACCGGCGGAGTGAAAACCAGAGGGCACCCGAGGACGTGGGCTACAGGATGGAGGCCGCAGAGCGACACGCGGGTGAGCAATATATTGTCCCGACCCGTCCAGACCCACGGCCCTACCAAGTGCCACGGCCCAGTCCCTCCACGGCCCCGCTAGACTCCCCCGCCAGCCTCGCTGAAACCCCAGGGAACGCCGGAGACCTGCCAGAGGGCCCCAAAGATGGCGCCTGGTGTCACCTGGGTCCTGAGCCACTGGTTGGCCACCTTCCGAGTCCCCCTGTTAGTCTCCTGGGAACCACATCACCGGGAGTGAACAGGGACGCAGCGCCCATCGACAGCGGGAGACTGCAGCAGCCACTGCGCCCCAAAGAAACCCCAAAGGCAAATGAACTGGCCTGCCTGAAGAGGCTGGAAGAGTACCAGCAGGAGCGGGAGAGCCGGGAGGAGAGGCGCCGTGCCGAAGAGGCGTCCAATTTGGCTGCAAAGGCCCGGATCCGGCGAAGCCGCAGAGAGCACCAGGGTCAAGTATGCAGAGGCCGGGTGCTGGAATTTAAGTTGAAGGAAGGCTGGGGGTTCATCAGGGAACCAGGCCTAGGAAAGGACGTCTTTATTGCACGCCGCGATATAGAGGAGCACCTCACTAAAGTCACCCAGGGCGTGATGTAAAGCCGGGTGATGTGCTGGAATACACCAGGCTGATGGGGAGCCGCGGCTGGTATGCCCTGGGCGCCCATATCGTGCGGGAGGAAGCACCACTGGAAGAGCCAGAGTGGCACCGTACAGCCGGTAACCCCTCACCAGCCAGCAGCCCCGCGCCAGCCAGTAACCCTCGACAGCCCAGCAGTCCCACTTCAACGAGCAGCTCCACTGCAACGCAAGCTGCAGCGGCCTGCAGCAGGATGGCCACTAACACTCAGGAGACGCAGACCAGAATCTCCATGGCCTACATGCTGCCTAGGGCCCTGCCAAAGCGGGACCCCAAGGACCCCAGCAATGAAGAGTAAAAGTAAAGGAAAGAAGCAGAACTGTATATAGCCCCTGTCAGCCCCTCATCCTTTGTGAAGATGTCCCTTTTGTTTTGCCCTAATGTTCTTTTTGAAGACGACACCCTACCCTGCCTTACTGCCCCTTGTACTTTTTGAAGATGTCACCCCCCTTTGTTTATATGTACCGGGCCAGGGAACTGGAATGTGGTCCCCGGTGGCTGTGAATGTGAATGTAATGTGTCCTGTGTAACCAGGCCACTGGACTTAGTGGCTGGTCTTGTCCTTGCCCTTTGTAGTTTGAAAAGTTGAACGAACTGCCAGGCTATTGGACTTGTTGTAGCCAAAGATGTAAATAGTTGCACCTGTTGTGCCCCCTACCAGAATTATGGGGGAAGTGCCCAAACCGTGCAATGGACTGGAAGTGCACATGTAGAGTTTCTTTATAAGAAAGTTTTTGCAACGTTTAAGTATCTGTGCCTCCCATAAAGGGAAGAAAGTTTTATTGTTTTATGTTATGCATAACAAAAATTTTGCAATTCTTTCCACATTTTCTGTTGTTTTTTAGCCCGAGGACGTGCTGGGATTCGCTGTGGGGGAGTGTGGCACCCCTGAGGCTTCCGTCGCCACAGGACATTGCACCCCATCCAGCGGTGTGATGTCCCATTCTGGATGAGGAAAGGAGTGAACGCCGGTCCCCTGGCAAATCTACACAACACCCATTTTTAGGTACACACTGGGACCAGGGATAGTGGCAGCAACCCTTCCATGCTGCATGCTGGGAGGGGTCGTAAGACCCATCCCTGCTCCTATAGGGTACAGCTTAGCAACTGGGGAGGTGGGAGGAGCCACCAGAGAGCAGTCAGAGAAAGGAAGGTCAAGTTTAGGGAGTTGAAGAGAGTGAGGGGAAGGAGGAGGAGGTCTGCAGGAGGCAGACGAGAAGGAGAAGCAGAAGAAAAGCTCTAGTCAGACAGGAGCTAAGAAAAGAAAGTGACACTTCCTGGTGAAGACCCTGGGACTCAGAGGGTCCAGGTGACACCAAGCAGGGAACGAAGGGATTCCAGGGCCACGGATAGCTGGTGAGCTGTGGTGGCCTGTTCCACAGGAACATCGGTGGAAGGATCAAGCTGCAACAGGGGATGGTCCCTAGAAACAGAAGGAGTGAAAAATCATCTCCAACAGTGAAAACCGAAGCCCAGGGAAAGTTGCAAACTACCCGGGCCACAGCCCACAGCAGAACCTCTAGAAAGGGGGCAAGTAACCGACAGGTGACCCCCCAGCCTGGAGGCTGTAGTGGAGGCCGAGCAGGTTCATCCTAAAAGAGCTAGGCTTAAGGAGACAGCTGAAGACAGAGACACTTTAGAGAGAAGGGTACCGGCTTTCATTCCAGAAATCACCCAGAAACGGCGGAGGTCCCTGACAGTGGGTTCCAGCCGTCCGAAGGCACCAGTGTGCACCTACCAGGAAGTGTGAGTAAAGATCTTGGAATTGCACCCTCCGGTGTTGTCTCAGTTATTGTCGCCTGCATAGACTTCCATTACACCATAGACTCTCACGAGCACCAACAGTGTCCCCGGGGTATTGCTCCACCTGTGGGGAGCAGTACCATCTTTGCTGCCATTCCATCACCCTGGAGGCCTCATACAGCAGCGGTGGCTTAATAGCCGCATACCACAGGTGGCGTCACGACAACCATAAACTTTATTCACCAGCCATATTTAACTGACACCCACCAGGGCCACGGAGTCGGGCCCCGCCACAACCGACGACCCCCGGACTAGTCCGGCCCGGCACCGGGTGTCCCATAGCCCTGGGGTGGGCGAGTCACTTGTTTTCAGGGTCATACAAATAAATACAGTTCTCATCCATAGTGACCAGTCGATCCAGGACGTTCTTATCAGTCCGGAAACGCTGACAAATGGATCGGGAAGTTTTCACTCGCATGCTTCTCTGATCTGCTATCAAACATTTGGGGACCCACTTTGCAGATCGCTTCCTCATGTCCAAATGTTCATGGATAATGACACAAACACATTCATGAGAAATCACCATGTCTGCTATTGCTTTAGCTGAAATTCGTGGATTCTCCAGTATGAGGTTGTGCGCAGCATCGATGATCTCCGGAACAACAACCACTCTCGGTCGTCCAGGACGTTCCTCATCATTGGGGCTGAAGTGGCTCGTTTTAAATTTGGCAACCAAGTTCCTAACTGTGGAATATGAAGGGCATTGATCCCTCAATGTCTGAGACATATCGCCATGAATATCCTTTGCAGACTTTTCTTTGCAGAAACAAGAATTTTATCACTCCTCTGCTCTGAGTTGCCATTTTGTTTTCCCGCGTGCATAGAGCACTATTGCCATAAGCAACAAACACATTTTGAAAACATATATTAGACGCATAAGACTTTCATGTGATGTAACATTTGTAACCATAGAAACAAAAAAAGATCACAAAGCCAAAGACTTATCTGCAGCCTCTCATATAACATCCAGCCCCATTGCCCCCAGTGTATAAGGCGGGCCCCTTTCTCCTCAGTGTATAAAATCTGCCCCAGTTACTTCCCGATGTATAAGATCCGGTCCCTCTCCCCTAGTGTATAACGCCCGGTATCCTCACCCTTTAGGGTATAACCTCCTACCCCTCACCCCCAGTGTACAAAATCTGTCTCCCATACATATCTGCCATTACTAAAATGTGACAGAATGGCTGGTGGTAAAGATCTCACTGATACCAGCGCCGTCCTGTAATAGGAGCCTCCGGTGTAACAAATCTGTTCATGACACTTATTGCCTCCTAAATCTCCGCCATCACCTGTGAGTGATATTATTTGCAGTACATCACCAAGAACAGCGGCGCGTCGGATAGAGCGGTGCAAAGCCGTTACCACTGGATCTATAGCATTAATTCCAATGTCCATATCTATTTATATAAAATCTCAATCTAAATATCCATAATTGTACAAATCTGGGTGTGAAAAGTAATTTTTGTCCTTAATGATAGGATTGTTTTCTGCTGGACCCTCGGGACCTGTTTTGCTGGAGCATAGTCCCTCTGGTGGCATAGGAAGGACAGATTAGATCGGCGTTATCGAAAGCTCCTTGCTCTTCTTCTTCACTGCAGAAATTTCGGCCATTGTTTATCCTACAGATTTATAGATGTTTTTCCAGAAAAAACAAGTGCAACACATAAATGTAAAGAAGTTTTGTAATTTCACTATCATTCTTCTCTTCTGGACAAATAGATAATGTCTTGGGGTACCAATGGATGATTCCTAGTATAAAGGCGGCCATATTCTTTAGACAACTAACTGTCTTCAGAAATTGGCATTGAAAGTCAACTGCCGATCACTCTACCAACATCACCTATTGTCTATAGTCAGGAAGCCACTGGCCTGTACCATATAGTAAAATAAGAAATAAGTGAGTCCCTGCCAATTTACTCCAATATGTATGGGTATATTAAGCGTTTCTATCATTCCTGGTATATCTGGAATACTTTTGGAAAATGTAAGGCCCTGTCAGACTTCCGGAAGAGTTAGCAAACCTTGTGGATGTTATAGAAGCATTCAGAAAAGTAGCTCTCCCCCAACCATTTTCATTGCCGGATGCCAAGTCTCTGGATCCAAAAGCAAATAGGTTATGTGGCCATGAGGGAGGGTGTGTGTTTTTGCAAATAAGAATTTGGTACCTCAGTTGCCTATGTCCTGGGTAACAACTTTGAAAAGTATGAAAATGGCTCCTGAATCCCAGCATACAGATAAAATGCCTTCAGCAATCCAAAAGTAAGTTACTGAAAACTCCTGTGCCCTTACTACCATTTGTTTTAATAAACAAAAAAAGTGTTTTATTCACCCTCCCCAGGTCCAGTACTGAGTCTCCGTGGCTGCTACTGGTATCAGTTATTGTTTGCAGTGCTGACATCACATTGACAGCGTTGCAGAGAATAACTGAGCTCAACGGCTCTACTCAAGTTGATTAAAGCCACTGAGCTCAACTATTGGCTGAAATGCTGTTGACGTGACATCAGTGCTGCAGACAATACAAGACACTGGGAGATGTGGAGGAGACTCTGGACCTGGGGAGGGAGAGCAAACAAGTTTGTTTTTTAAAAACAAATTGCAACTGTGTGAAGAAGGTTTTCTTAAAACTAAAAACCCTTTAAACAGGCACTCCCATCAAATATTTCGTCCCCTTAATACATAGCAGTCATCACATTTACTGGCTCAGTTTGCAGATTCAACCCGGTGACCTGTTTTTTTAGGGTTGGTTCCTCTGTCTGCTGGCCTCTAGCCTTTTTCCTCCCAATCCAAATGCTAATGGTTCTTATTATCTTTGTTCTCCCTTCTTGGTTTGATCTTCTCCAAGTGTTACTTGCTTCCCCTTTGTGGTCTGCCCTATCTGGGTTTGGTTATACTATATATATTTACCTCTCACTGCACTTCCTTGCTGGCTATATCTCTAGGCGGACTTGTCTATGAGTTCCAGCCCTTCAGTTTAGGGGTTTCCGTTTTGGTATACGCCTCTTAAGTGTCTGATTTAAGTCGATTTGTTTTTCTTCACATCCCCTATTCCTTCTACCTTATATTAACTTGTTTGGTTCTCTGACTCAGGATTCTTGTATTCTCCATACCTATCTTTCCCCTTATAGGCTATGTGTAGCAGCCTCCCCTCTGGTCCTTCAGGAGGTGTGAGGACCCCTTTTTAGGGAGTCCGGTCCGATGTGGTGTTGTTAGTTGTGTGGTTAGGGTCTTACTAGTCTGTACAGGGACCAGTTTGGTGAGGGCATGTCTTCTCCTTGTAAAAGGTCTTTCCAATTTTCCATTACCTCTATGCTAGTGTGTGTATGTGCACCCATATTATGTAGCTCTGTGTACATAGAATTGCTAATTTAGCACCTTTTACACAGTTAAATCTTCTCTTTTCCATTAGGTCTATAACATCAAGTGACTAAAAACAATTTTGTTGAATCCTTATAATTAGGGATGATCGAATACCACAAATATTCACCTTCGTGAATATTTGTCGAATAGGTCGCTGCTATCAGACTATTCGCGAATATTCGATGCGCAATGTAAGTCTATGGGAAACCCGAATAACAACTATTCAGAACTATTCGGGCTTCCCATAGACTTACATTGTACATCAAATATTCGCATAGCCGCGACCTATTCGTCGGATATTCGCGAAGGCGAATATTTTGATATTGGATCATCCCTACTTATAATCTCTATGTATAAAGTCTCTTTTCCCTACATGAGTCATCACTACAAAAGCCAAGAGGGTAGAGGGGAGGCGGGAGCAGCTGGGTCAAGAGTTAACAATGGGTATGACTCATGTTGATAAAAGTGACTTCCTGTTTCTACATAGAGCAGAAAAAAGAGAAGAATTAACTGGGTAGAAAGACAAAATGAGCAATTGTAAGTGCATAGTGCTATATAATATGATGATAAAAACTTTGATAAGAGTAGTTTTTTTAAGTATTCCTTCTGCGGTCTTCCGTGAGTTATCGTTCTATCGTTCAATCCAAGCATCAAGGGGGACAAGATATGAAACTTCTATTCTTAGTAATTGCATTGGGGTTGAATTGGTAAACCACAGAACAATATTTATGTTGTAGCACTTGTGTTGCAGTCTCCGATTTTCCTGTTTGTCTTTTACACCAATAACGCAAAGGTATTAATTTGTAAATTATATTCAGTGTTTACTGGAAGAAGATACATTCTTCAACGGCTCTTTCTTTGGCATTAAACGAGACGAGGCAAGGTATTACTGTTACCCAGAAGCTGGGTTGTTCCAGGAATCCTCCGGTAAAGTAAAAACTGATATTACAGGAACATTTTTCTCCAGGGGTCAGGAAGGGAAAAAAAAAGAAAAACACATATTTATGCAAGAGCTTCTTCACTTTGTCCTCGTCATTTTCAAGTGACAAATGTTACTAACGCCATAAATCGATGAAATAAAAGTCATATTTATACAGGTCCATAATTGGCTTCACTGCCTTTATATTATCAGATAATTTAGGGAGAGCAATAAAACAATCTATGTTTTACAGTATAAGATAATGTATTTTCAGCTGTCTGGTCTTTTCTATGTGAATTTGTGAAGTCAGATGATGAGCCAGACATTCTTCATACAGATATTCGAAAGATGTTCTTAAAGGGGAATTATATTTTTGGCAAACAAAGGCTATTCTTTTTATATTGAAACATGATCCATATTTCTAACCACACTCTGTATCAGCTCCTTATGCCGGTGTGTCCATCATTATGTGCCTCAAATTTTTCATGATATCAGTTAAATATATCATTATGAACATCCTTAGGGTGCACTGCACATCACAACCACTGGGTGGACACATATAGACACATGTAGCATAAATATTTTCCAACAGAGTATTGCAAAATCATGTTGTTTTTTCCCCCAAAGCTGGTAATCTTGTCTTAAAATATTAAGCTAAGAAAAAATGTACAGAAGGATACAATTATATTGATGGAATTGAAAAATCCATACTAGTGTCGCATGTTTAGGGACAGGTTCAGGGCTAGCTCTCACCTTACCATCTAGTCCATGCACTTTAAACAGATTGTTTCCTTTTGGCACTGGTGGGGTTAATGCATTTTCTTTTGCAGCAGCAGATATAAGCCCTCTGCTTCCTGGACTTGTTGCTGGCTATTCATTCATTTGGAGCTAGCCAAGGAGCAGAGTGGATGTGTCTTATTGCTGCTGCTGCTATGCTGTGATTATTGTAAGTGGTTTCTTCTACTTCTTTTTTGTTGTACCTTTACCCTTGCTCCTTGGTCCTCCCCTGGTGCAGGTTATTGGTATGTATAGGTTTTTGTTTACCGCCATCTGTTTCTGTGTTGGATCAGTGCTGGGTCCTGTCTGGGTCTATCCTCTGAGTGGTGGGGTCTTAGATGTTAGGGCCTAGACAGGAGTCAGGGCTATGCTGGAGGTCCCACCCTGACTACCTCTAAGTCTACCGTCGGGATAAGGGACAGCACAGGGTCCCCAGACTTAGGGTCAGTCTAGAAGACCCAGAAGTCAATGCAATGTATTCTAAAGTTGGGAGCAGGACCATTGATGAGTATTTATTAAATTCAAGCCATCTCTGTTCATATGAATGGTTTCCAGACAACCCCAAAAACAGCTGGTGAAGTCTCTCTCTGCGTTGGCTAATACAGTGATGTCCAAAAAGGGGGAGACTGTCCTCTTTTGCATTGAGGTTGCTTACAAAAGCCATATACAAAAGGTTACCTTTTATAAAATTGCACAAACTGATAGTAATAATAGTTTTATGAGACATGTTTTTTAAAGGGGTCGGGTGACCGGGAACCGTTCTCCATGTCCTTAAAACAAAGCAAAACTTTTTATGGAGGTCCTACTAAAGTTATGTTCATGCAGTGCATTAACTATATAATTTATATATAATTAAGTGGGTAAAGACTTTGTATAACTTGATAGAATATGTGGATATACTGTGTCCTGGAAGAAGTGTCTCTACCCCTGTGGACACGCGAGTGCTCTTCGCAGGAGACCGGAGCTCCGCATTCCCACGATAGGGACATGCTGCATCCAGGACGCAACATCTTTTCTTCTTGGACACGCGAGTGCTCTCCACAGGAGACGGCAGCTACCCATGTCCACGATCAGGACATGCTGCATCCAGAACGTAGAGTCTCTTCTCTTGTGGACACGCAATTTTTCTCCACAGGAGACCGCAGCTGCCCATGCCCACAATCAGTACATGCTGTATCCAGGACGCAATGTCTCTTCTCTCGTGGACATGCAAGTGCTCTCTGCAGGAGACTGCAGCTACCTGTGCCCACAGTCTGGACACGCTGTATCCAGGACACAGCGTCTCTTCTCCCGTGGACATGCAAGTGCTCTCCGCAGGAGACCACAGCTGCCCGTGCCCACAAACCGGACATGCTGTATCCAGGACACAGTGTCTTTTCTCCTCTGGAGACACAAGTGCTCTCCGCAGGAGACCGCAGCTCCTCGTACCCACGATCCGGACATGCTGCGTCCTGGACTGGACGCAGTGTCTCTTCTCCTGGGTGCTGCATACTTTCCCTCAGTTCTCCCTACGGAGGACACTCGCATTTCCGTAAGCATAAACTGACATGCTGTGGTTCGGGAAGCCATGGCACAGGTCATTTTATGCTGCAGAGAAAAGAACCACAGTGGGCAGGAGATTTCTCCAAATCCCATCCACTGTGCTTGTACTATACATTGCAATGTTTTGGATTCAGCAAAAATACACTGTTTCCAAAACGCTGCAAACACTGATCGAGTGCGCGCACCATTATTTATTCTTGAACTGCTCTTTTTATGCTTATTACTAGTCCAGTGGGCCGACCCAACTGAGGTTTTCAATTACAACTTATTTATTTTTTTCCAAAAAGCTTTATATCCACCTACTCAGCTCTTTCTGTTTTGTGCCGTCCTACCTGCAGATCAGACTCCACGGATTGAGATATTTAACAAGCCAGTGTTTTCGATCCACACGACTAATTATTGATAACTTCTGCTGCCTTCTTTGAGCCATTCAGTCCCTTATCTGTAGACAATTATTTATAAGTCAGCTGTGTGCTTTCATTATTCGGTGCGTCTGGAATGCGGCTATGTCACCGGACAATCATGAGCCAGAACTGCCTCAATTAAAATGACTATTTCAAGATCTTTAGAGGACAGATCCTCTTCATCACACACAGCTGATAGGACGCTTTGCCAGAATTGACCAACTGTGAATATTTCAGAGCAGGTTTAGTAAATAGTAAATATTTTGGGATTTTTTTTCCTGCAACAAATATTTAGTAAACATGAGAAGAATTTCCAGTTATCCTGAATAGAATTTCCCTGGAAAAAAAATGTTTCAACAATAAACAGAATGTTCAAGGAGGCACGGAAGTATTGTATTTGTCAAAGTTTATATATATATATATATATATATATATATATACTGTATATATATATATATATATATATATATATATATATATATATATATAATATATAAAGCTGAGCATATGTGTGTGTGTATGTGTGTGTGTTTGTGTGTATGTGTGTATGTCCACTAAAGGAGTCCGCACTGTTGCATTTACAATCACAACATTTTGCACAGATGCCTCATGTGATCCAGGGAGCATTGTAGACTGTGTTTTGACAGGAAAATGTAACCCCGCGCTTTACAGTTACTCTCCAAAAAACATGCCTCCATTAAAGTAAATGGAGCCTGGAACTACAGTTTATTAATAGGAGCTGTGACTAGTTGCTATAGAAACAAAGGACATTGTTAGTATAAGAAGCTTATGTGTGAGGTAACATGATGTCGGTGGGGAGACGGATAGAGAGGGACAAAAAGAGACAGAGAGAGAGACAGAGAGACATGGAAAGAGACAGAGAGATAGAGACAGAAGGTGAAAGAGACAGACAGAGACAGGGAAAGGGACAGACTGGGAAAGAGACAGACCTGGAAAGAGACAGACCTGGAAAGAGACAGAGAGACAGAGACAGGCAGACAAGGAAAGAGACAGACAGAGAGACAGACAAAGACAGATGGGGAAAGAGACAGACCTTGATTGAGACAGACGGGGAAAGAGACAGAGAAATAGAGACAGAGACAGGCAGACAGGGAAAGAGACAGACAGGAAAAGACAGACAAAGAGATGGACAAAGACAGACGTGGGAAAGAGACAGACCTGGAAAGAGACAAATGGGGAAAGAAACAGAGATAGAGACAGACGGGGAAAGAGACAGACGGGGAAAGAGACAGACAGGCATAGAGACGGGCATAGAGACAGAGAGAGACAAACACAGAGATAGAGACAGATAGACAGAGGGATAGAAACATACAGACAAGGAAAGAGACAGACAGACAGAGAGACATAGACAGATACTAGGAGAGAGACTGTAGACAGTTACTATCCCGGGCAACGCCAGGTACTACAGCTAGTATATATATATATAATTCACGAGACATTGACCTAAATCTGTCCCTTGGTAGATGATGTTAAGCAACAGGAGGGAAGGGAAAGTTGTATTTTAACACCTAAGGTGACCTAATCCTTTCCCAATCTTTTTGTTTTCCAGAATGAAAAGCTGCCGCCAGGGTTACCTGGCAGTGACTCTCTCTGCATTGAAAACACATGAATGCTTGGCCATAGAGGGGTCCATGTGTGTGTATGACGATAAGGGAAGGGGGTCAATAAAAATGTGTCCAACATTTATCAAAAGCATTACAGCTCTACACAACATTTTACTACATTTCTAGAGCTGCATTCATAATTCTGTCAATTTCAGATCTCAGAAATTATAGATAAGAATTTGTTCTGGTAATTTCCATTTTAGTGTAGTACAATTTATATTTGAATCTTGCACTGCATAACTTGCTGTTACGAAGTGTGTCTAACAACAAGCTTGCTTATTGTTAACCGTTAAATTGTGATTACAGCTCTAGAGTACAATAGAAGCAGTAAAGGGTATGTGCACACATTAAAGGGAACCTGTCACCAGATTTGGGACCTATAAGCTGAGGCCACCACCAGTGGGCTCTTATATACATCATTTTAAAATGCTGTATATAAGAGCCCAGGCCGCTGTGTAGAACATAAAAAACACTTTATAATACTCACCTAAACGGTTGGTGCGGTTCAGATGGGTCGGATGGGTGTTTCCGTTTTCAGAGTCCGGTGCCTCCTCTTTCCGCCATCTTTGTTCTCTGTCTTCTGACGTCTGGGTGCATGACGCGTCCTATGTCATTCACATAAGCCGACACTGGGGTCCTGCGCAGGCACAATTTGTATTGTGGTGCGCCTGTGCAGGATCTCAATGCCGGCTACTGTGGATGACGTCGGACGTGTCATGCACCCAGGCTTCAGAAGAAGGGGGACAAAGATGGCCGAAAGAGGAGGCGCCAGTGACATAGCCGCATTCCAGATGCACCGAATAATGAAACCACACAGCTGACTCAAAAATAATTGTCTACAGATAAGGGACTGAACGGCTCAAAGACTGCAGCAGAAGTTAGTAGTGTGGATCGAAAACACTGCCTTGTTAAATATCTTAATCCGTGGTGTCTGATCTGCAGGTAGGTATTCTGAAGCCTGGGTGCATGACGCGTTCGACGTCATCCACAATAGCCAGCATTGAGGTCCTGCACAGGCGCACTACAATACAAAGTGTGGCTGCGAAGGACCCCAGTGTCGGCTTGTGCCGATGACGTAAGACGCGTCATACACCCAGACTTCAGAAGACAGAGGACAAAGAAGGCCGAAAGAGGAGGCGCCGAACCTGGAGAACGGAGACACCCATGTGACCAGTCTGCACCGCCCCGCTCCTTAGGTGAATATTATAAAGTGTTTTTTTACGTTCTACACAGCGGCCCGGGCTCTTATATTCAGCATGTTAGAATGATATATATAAGAGCCCACTGGTGGTGGCCGCAGCTTAAGGAGCCAAATCTGGCGACAGGTTCCCTTTAAGGCTGTGTGCACACAGTGAGTTTCTACTGCGTTTTTTAAGGCATAGATTAAGGACCCACTCAGAGGTTTGCCGTGACGTGGCAGCGGCTTCACACAGTCTGATCAAAATGTTAAACCAAGAACCTCATGTTCAGGTATTTAAATTTTGCCGAGCGGTTTTAGATCAAAGTGTGATTTTGGATGTGCGGCCATGTCTCCTTCTACTATTTTGACAAATGCATGCACAAACTCATCAAAAACATGGCAAAAAGCTCATTTTTGCATCACTTTTTCCTGCAAAGAGATGAAAAAGTAGTGCAGAAATTTCTGCAACCAAATACTCAACATGTGCACATACCCTAAAGGCCCCGTTACACGCAACGACGTATCTAACGATATATCGCCGGGGTCATGGATTCCGTGACGCACATCTGGCATCGTTAGCGACGTCGTTGCATGTGACACCAACGAGCGGCCGTTAACGTTGGAAAATACTCACCTAATCGTCCATCGTTGACACATCGCTCGTTTTCATAAAATCGTTGATTGTTGAGGACGCAGGTTGTTCCTCGTTCCCAAAGCAGCACACATCGCTACGTGTGACACCCCGGAAACGACGAACAACAGCTTACCTGCGGCCGCCGGCAATGAGGAAGAAAGGAGGTGGACGGGATGTTACGGCCACTCATCTCCGCCCCTCCGCTTCTATTGGGCGGCCGCTTAGTGACGCCGCTGTGACGCCGCATGAACCGCACCCTTAGAAAGGAGGCAGTTCGCCGGCCACAGCGACATCGCTAGGCAGGTAAGTCCGTGTGACGGCTCCTAACAATGTTGTGCGCCATGGGCAGCGATTTGCCCATGACGCACAAACGACGGGGGCAGGTGCTTTCACCAGCGATATCGCTAGCAATGTCGCTGCGTGTAAAGCCCCCTTAAGTGTTGGGTGCAGAAATTACTTAATCATTTCTGCATGTCTTGGCAGGAAAAACGCAACGGCAAAAACATGCGTTTTTGATGTTTGTTACATGCGTTTTTGATGTTTTGTTACATGCGTTTTTGATGTTTGTTACATGCGTTTTTGATGTTTTGTTACATGCGTTTTTGATGTTTGTTACATGCGTTTTTGATGTTTTGTTACATGCGTTTTTGATGTTTTGTTACATGCGTTTTTGATGTTTGTTACATGCGTTTTTGATGTTTTGTTACATGCGTTTTTGATGTTTGTTACATGCATTTTTGATGTTTTGTTACATGCGTTTTTGATGTTTTGTTAGATGCGTTTTTGATGTTTGTTACATGCGTTTTTGATGTTCGTTACATGCGTTTTTGATGTTTGTTATATGCGTTTTTGATGTTCATTACATGCGTTTTTGATGTTTGTTACATGCGTTTTTGATGTTTTGTTAGATGCGTTTTTGATGTTTGTTACATGCGTTTTTGATGTTTTGTTACATGCGTTTTTAATGTTTTGTTACATGCGTTTATGATGTTTGTTACATGCGTTTTTGATGTTTGTTACATGCGTTTTTGATGTTCGTTACATGCGTTTTTGATGTTTTGTTACATGCGTTTTTGATGTTTTGTTACATGCGTTTTTGATGGTTTTTTTACATGCAGTTTTGATGGGTTTTTTTACATGCGTTTTTGGTGTAGATTTTTCCCACTCATTAATATGAGTGAAATCTGCAGTGAAAACGCTGAAAGAATTGACGTGCTGCAGATACAAATCTGCACCAAATCTGCAAGGACAAATAAGCTAAGTATACATGAGACTTCAGGATTCTCATTCACTTTTCACTGACATATCTGTGCAGAAAAAAACCTGCAACAAGTCTGCAACGTGTGCACAGGTCCTAATTAAGGATGATAAGTAATGCAAAGCATGTGTAAAGTTACTTAACTTGTATGTGGGTCAGTGTGTAAAAAATGTAAAATGGTATTCAAAGATAGACATTACCATTTTAAGGAGTTAGGGGACTACTAATTAACAATTTCTTATGTAAAGTGCCTCAATCTTAAAATGCTGGGTCCTGGCAGCTCCACTTTCAGTTGTCTTTTTGTAGAGCATTTGCTTGTGTTGGGAAGTGACCAGTGCTGTGTGTAAAGGCCGCTTTATACGTTGCGACATCGCTAGCCATTGCTAGCGATGTCCAGCGCAATAGCACGCGCCCCCGTCGTTGTAACGATATGTGGTGATCGCTGCCGTAGCGAACATTATCACTAGTCACACATACGTTAGCGACGTCGCTGTGACCGCCGAACAATCCCTCCTTCAAGGGGGAGGTGCGTTTGGCGTCATAGTGACGTCACTGCAGCGTCACTAAGCGGCCGGCCAATAGAAACGGAGGGGCGGAGATGAGCGGGACATAACATCCCGCCCACCTTCTTCCTTCCTCATTGCCGGTGGACGCAGGTAAGGAGATGTTCGTCGTTCCTGCGGTGTCACACACAGCGATGTGTGCTGCCGCAGGAACGAGGAACAACATCGTACCTGTCGCAGCAGAGATATTAAGGAAATGAGCGACAGCAACGATTTTTCACATTTTTGTGCTCGTTGATCGTTGCTCATTGGTGTTTCACGCTGCGATGTCGGTAACGGCGGCAGATGTGCGTCACTACCGACGTGACCCCGACAATATATCGTTACCGATATCGCAGCGTGTAAAGCCCCCTTTAGGGGGGCTGGCGGACAGGCTAATTTAATAGCTAAGCCAGCCCACTTAGCGGTTCATTTACAGTGTGTCCACCAATATCCTGTCCACCGCCATTGACTTGAGAACGGCAGCAGCTATAGGCATAGAAGTGGTGTCTAGGTATAGTAAAGTAGCCATGCGCTATGCAATGAAACCACCTAAGGTGTCGAATCGTATTGAATTGATGATGCCCTACAATTTTTGTATTCACTTTTTTTCTCTATCGCGTTCCGTTTTCGAGATAAAAATGCTAACTCCGTTGTTTTCCACCAGGTGGCGCTATAGGTGGTTTCATTGCGTAGCACATGGCTACTTTACTATACCTAGACACCACTTCTATACCTGTAGCTGCCGCTGTTCTCAAGTTCATATCGGTGGACAGGATATGGGTGGACACACTATATAAAAGGGGGCTGGTTTAGCTATTGAAATAGTCACCAGAATTTTCCCCCTAATCTGAGGGCAGCAAGTTGTAGGGGATGAGTCCCTTATTCCAGTGATGTGTCACTTACTAGGCTGCTCACTTCTCCTGTTTAATCAAAAGGAGATTATCACTAGAGGACTAGTACACCTGCTGCCATGTAGTCCTCCATACTTATTATCTCTATATAGCCGCTCCCACGACCACTAATTAGCAACTTTCTGTACAAAGAAATCTGTCACTCAATAGCATGGGTGGAGTTATACAGGGGTCAACATTCAGAAAAGCAGTAATCTGCAGCAGAGAAAACTGATTTTATCAAAACTGCAGCAAGCAATCCAGTAAGTGTCACATCGCTGGAATCAGGGTCTGTTCCCCTACATCATGCTGCTTTCATATTATTTAGCAAAAACCTGGTGACAGGTTCATTAGGCCGGTTTGACACATCGGGCATTTGGCTGCTTTGCCGGATCCGTCACACTCAAGTACAGTGCAATACAGTACAATGGCATCGCGGCAGCTCCGGTCACATGCTGTCATGTGACCGGCGCATGTGACTGGAGCTTGCCGTGATGCCATTGTACTGTATTACACTGTACTGGAGTGTGCCGGATTCGGCAAACCGTCAAAATGCCGGATGTGTGAAACCGGCCTTAAAGGTAAAGTACATGATAGACATATCCCAGGTTATAGCAGACCTGTTCTCCACTGATGGCCATTCCGGAATAAATAGAAGCTTGTTCAGCCATATTGTATCTTTTGTAGAGATGAGCGGTGTTCGAACCGATCAGATGATATTGAATCCGGATTGGACGGTGCGGGACCCTTGACCCAGGATTACTGCGGAGGGGGGTTCTTTATTTCAATAAAGATGGAGCACTAATTGTGTTGTGTTTTATTTCTAATAAAAATATTTTTCTTTGTGTTGTTTTTTTTTTATTTTTACTAGAATTCATGGTGGCCATGTCTATTTTGGCATGATACCATGAATTTCGGGCTTAGTACCATCTGAGAATACAAAGCTGGTATTAACCCCTTTATTACCCAGCGAGCCATCGCCATCACGGCCGCTGGACGAGCCGGATAAAGTGCCTGGAAATGGCGCTAAGAAACAACGCGCCATTTCCAGGGGTGCCTGCGGACTGCCGAGAATTCCAGCCCCCAGCTGCCTGGCTTTACGTGAATGGTGATCAAAATACGGCGGGAGCCCACGCATTTTTTTTTAACTATTTATTTAAATAAAAATATTTAATGGGCTTCCCTATATTTTGATTTCCAGCCAAGGTAGCGCCAGGTAGATGGGGGTGGCAACCTGTAGCTGTCTGCTTTATCTGCGTTGAAAATCAAAAATACCGCAAGGCGCTACGTCATTTTTTAATGATTTATTTTTACAGTACTGTGATGTCACGCAATCGAAATACAAGGAAGCTCTTTTTTTTTTAGTTATTTAAATAAATAATTAAAAAAAAAATACGTGGGCTCCCGCTGCATTTTTTGTATTGGTAGCTAAGGGTAATCCAAGCAGCTACTGGCTGCTAACCCCCACTGCTTGGTGTTACCTTCACTGGCAATGGAAAATCCAGGGAAGCATTTTTTATTTTAATTTTTTTGCCATAAAACTAAAAAAAAAAAGAAAAAAGAAAATAACGTGGGCTTCACCATATTTTTGTATGCTAGCCAGGTAGAGCAGGCAGGTATGGCTGCCCCCAACCCCCAGCTGCCTATTTGTACCCAGTTGGTAACTAAAAATATAGGGAAGCCCTTTTTTTTAATTATTTCATTAATATCATGAAATAAAATAATTAAAAGAAAAAAAACACATGGGCTTCGCCCCATTTTTGTGTCCAGCCAGGTACAACTAGGCAGCTGGGGATTGGAATCCACAGCACAGGTTGGACCAAGCTTTCTGGGCCCCTCTGCTGCAAATTGCAGTCCGCAGCTGCCCCAGAAAATGGCGCTTTCATAGAAGCGCCATCATCTGGCGCTGTATCCAACTCTTCCAGCAGCCCTGATTCCAGGTGGCTTGCTGGGTAATAAAGGGTTAATACTAGCTTTATTTTACTAGCTAGTATTTAGCCAGATAATCTTAATGCCAGGCAAGTTTGACCCAGCCATTAAGAATCTCCAATAAAGGGTTAAAAAAAGACACCACACAGAGAAAAAATACTTTAATAGAAATAAATACACAGACACACTTAGCAACTCCATGTGTATTACTCCCTCTCACCCCTCCACGATCCTGGTCTTCTGTCTTCTTTCTCCTTCAACCCATGCAGCTCTGCTACATCAGACAGCACTACATGGGAGGAAGACGCTGCTGCTGCTCCCGTGCAGTCTAATCACTCAATGAGTGAGCAGAGGCTGCGGGTTGTAAGCGGTGACGTCACCGCTGCCACCATTGCAATAGTAACCTGACAGGCGGGTTACTATAGCAACGGTGATCTCCGATCACCTGATTCCTGGTGCCGCTATTCAACAGCTGTGGCATCCAATCCCTGCATGTGGGCTGACTCTGCAAAGAGTGCCGACATGCAGGAACGGGGAGCCGACTATGTGCCAGAGCATCTCGCCGGTACACGGAGATACTCGAACGAGCACCGCGTACCGGAGAAATGCACTGACAGTACCTAGCATGACGTCATAGCCATGTGACCAGTCTTTAGCCAATGAGATAATACACACGTGACTGGTCACATGCTATGACGTCACAGAAGGTCCTATCATGAGTGCTGGTTACCGGGAGGACGCAGCGATGATCGGAAGGAGAAGTGGTGGGAGACAAAGTCTGCAGGGCGCGTTGCAGGACCTGTAAGTATAATGGCAATGTTTATTAACTGTATGTGTATATGCATAATGTGTTTGTGTTTGCCTGCCATTGTTTTCAATGGGGTTCAAAGGTGTTCGTCGAACGTTCGCCGAACAAACCCACCGTTTGACGAACCGAACTGAACTCGAACACTAGGGGGGTGGCTCATCTCTAATCTTTAGTTTTTTAGTCTTTTCTGTCTTGAAGTCTCTTTTTCCTACTTTTGTAGTTGTTGGTTTGTTTTCAGCAATCGTGTTTTCTTTTTCTACAGTAAATGCTGATCCGTGATAAACCTTAATCTCGCTTGACATTTTGCCTCCTTAACAGTAAGACATTTCTTCCTTCTTCTATCTTTGGACTGTTTTCACAAGTCCTGCTTTAAACTTGGAGATGAACACACTCTGTTAACACCATACCTATAGGAAACACATGGCAGAAACGGCAGGAAATAAAAGCACAGGATATATTACACATATATTACCTGCTAGAGCTGTGCACCGCTGATAGCACCGCAGGCAACCACGGAAGAAAGTGTATTTCACAAAACCTGCCTGATTATTCTGAAATTGCATTATAGTAAGGTCATTCTGTAACTGTCATTCTCCAGTCCAAAAAAATCTTACATTTTTTTATGTTTGTTTTATCCATCCATCTATCTATCTATCTATCTATCCTAAACTGGCCCTCAGGCCAGGGGGCCCTAGCTGTCCCTACTCCTAGAGATATGTCTAATGGTGATGATGTCTGGGCCGCCTCCCTTACCCTGCTCCTCACCAGCCCTGATCTAATACCTCCTATTCCCCACCCCAGGGGAGGACCGAAACAGGAGTGGTTGAACTCACAGATTATGGACAAACGGGGAAACCAAAACTCTATCTATATCTATATCTATCTAGATACATTGGAGCAGCACTCCTCCAAGCAAAGCTTTCAAGGTGTGAAGGATTGAGGGGAAAAAAAAGGGACTGGGGATCCTAAAATGACCCTCAGGCTATGGGTCCCTAGCTGTCCTTACTTCCAGAGATATGTCTAAAGGCCACTTTACACGCAACGACATCGCTAATGAGATGTCGTTGGGGTCACGAAATTCGTGACGCACATCCGGCCTCGTTAGCGACGTTGTTGCGTGTGAAACGCACGAACGACTGTTAACGATCAAAATTACTTACCTTATTGTTGATCGTTGACGCGTCGTTCTATTCCAAATTATTGTTGCTGCTGCAGGTACGATGTTGTTCGTCGTTCCTGCGGCAGCACACATCGCTATGTGTGACACCGCAGGAACGAGGAACATCACCGTACTTGCGTCCTCCGGCAATGAGGCAGGAAAGAGGTGGGCGGAATGTTCGTCCCGCTCATCTCCATCCCTCTGCTTCTATTGAGTGGCCGCTTAGTGACGTCGCACGAACCACCCCCTTAGAAAGGAGGCGGTTCGTCGGCCACAGCAACGTCGCTAGGCAGGAAAGTCCATGTGACAGGTGTAAGCGATGTTGTGTGCCACAGGCAGCGATTTGCCCGTGACACACAAACAACGGGGTCGGGTACGCTCGCTAGCGAAATCGATATCGATATCGCTGCGTGTAAAATGCCCTTAATGGTGATGATCTCTATGGCGCCATCTTTGCCCTGCTTCTCGTCAGCCCTGATCTAATATCCCCTATCCCCCACCCCAGGGGAAGACCGAGACAGGAGTGGTTGAACTCACAAATTATGGACAAATGGGGAAACCAAAACTCTATCTATCTAGATACATTGCAGAGGCACTCCTCCAAGCAAAGCTTTCAAGGTGTCAAGGAGTATGAGGGGATAAAAAGGGACCTGGGCTCCTATACTGTCCCTCAGGCTATGGGTTCCAAGCTGCTCCTACTCCCAGAGATATGTCTAATGGTGATGATGTCTGGGGCGCCTTCCTTGCCCTGATCCTTACCAGCCCTGATATAATACTCTCTCTCCCCCCACCCCAGGGGAGGTCTGGGATAGGAGTGATGGAACCCATAGATTATGGATAAATGGGGAAAGCAAAACTCTATCACATAGCTAGCACACACAGAGATATAAGACAATATATGATCAAGAGGAAATAAAGAGCAGAGAGAAAATAACCTGACAACAAGAGGGTTTGCACAGCACACCAAGTAGCACACAGTAAATCACCAGCTACAGGAACACAACAGCACACACACCAGATTAGCGAAAGCATGGGAAGACAAATTCCTCCATCTTAAAAAGGCGAGGAGCAACTGTGACAGGTCTCCCGCAACATGTAATCCAAAAAGGTAACCAGCAGGCTAGTAGAAATTAACTCCTTCTAGCCCGATGACTAATGAGCATACAGCTGGTAATCGCCGGAGCCTGCCTGTGCAACTCAGAAGCCCCAGAGATAGTATAGCGTGGAGTGTCAGAGTCTGTAGTCTGAACAGTGTCTGATAGCGCCATGACACGTGGTGAGTTTAGAGCCAAAAACCGTGTGACACAAAATTGTCACCAAAAAATCTTTACATTGATAAAAATTCAAAAGGGGGCAAACCTGCAAACTAGATAATAGAAAAATAGACTTAATTTAGCCCAAGTGATGACTTTTTAACTAAAAAAAAAATGCCTTTTTGAAACAACACTGTGACAAGTAGGTTTTTGCAAGGATTGACGACTGTCATGGTGGCATCAAGATCTGTGGAAACTCCAGATTCTTGAAGATTCTTGCACTTTGCCCTCTAACTTCTCTAATGTCTGTGATCAGCGCAGGGAAAATCAGATGTCATCTCACAGACTTGTAGTTCTTAGGCAGGCTAGCAAGAGTCAATCTTTGCTGGTCTGGTTGTTAATCTCCTTAGTCAGCTGCTTCGGGAGAACCAGTAATATTCCTCCTATATATGCTGGCTGGACTGTACTTATAGTGCCAGCTATAGCTTGTCTATTCTGGTCTGAAGAGATGGATTCATCCAGGCTTACTGGTGGTTGTGTGTAATATTGTTGTGAGCGGATTTGGTGTTAAGTAGCTAATTAGTATAAAAATAATATAGTATCATAACATCGTGTATACCCAAGTATATACAGTATAAAGTGCAAAGGCATTCAATTAAATATTATACTTATGGTAATTTGTATTTAAATAAACACAGTGAACAAAGTGCAATTACATAAATAGCACATAACTGGTAGCATGTGTATGAATAATTAATCACAATGGACTACCTATGTCGTAGAATAATACATAGCCAGGTAATAACTGCTGTAAGGACTGGCGAGCTGTAAAGGCTATTGCACCTACTCCATACTAAAAAAAACAATAGAAAACCAAAGGAGAAAACAATCCAGCGATAGGAAAAGACCATCCGATGATCAAGAGTTAAATATGACAAAACTTTACATTTACTTTTTCAATAAAAAATAGCAAGCAATCAGACAAAAATATAAAATAATACCAGAACAGCCCGCGTCTGGACACTGTGTAATGGCCTTTCTTGGGCACTGCAGTTTAGCCCCCATTCACTTCAATAAGAGCTGAGTTTACATAGCTGCGCAGTTCCGGCCTCACTCACTGTTTACATCAGGAAACCATTGGACATATTGGACATGAAAAGAGCTGATCCACTGGGGTGCTGAGTGTCAAAACCCAAACTATCTGATAATAATGACCTATTCTAAGTGTAGCTCATTGATATCATAAGCCTGGACAGCCCCTTTAGTGACCGAGTCAAGGCAAAGCTTTCCTTTACTCTGGTAAAAATTAACTCATCTATGTATCCGGAACCAAAAGCAGACTGTTTTTGGTAGAACATCTCACCAGCTCACATAGCTATGACCCTATTATTGTCATGGAGGTTTATGGATGGAACAGGGACTCCTAGGCTGACCCTAAGATAGGGGCCCCTGTACTGTTCCTTATCCCGACGATAAACTTGATGGTAGTCAGGTACGAGCCTCCAACATTACCCTTTCTCTTGTCCAAGCCCTGATACTACTTCCCTGCACCCAGGGAGCGGGCCGGAGACCCAGATACAAACACCCCACAAATAGTCACAGATAGGGTAAACGAAAATTCATGCACACTGCAGTCAAACACAAAGGAGGGACCGTATGTGAACTGGGGAGTAACACAAAAGGGGTAGGAAATAACTACACAACTGGAGAACTGATACACCACGCTGAACTGCAATTTGTAGATCACCACACAACTGGATAACAACAGGAACCAGGAAGCAAAGCTATATCCGGCATTCAGACCCAGAACCTAGAACCTTATAAAGGCTGGAGATGGTGATCAGCAGCCAAAGCTCCCAGCAGCTGATCACAGGCCAGCAGAAATTAACTCCTGCTGTGCTGGAGAGCAGTGAAGCCAGAATCAGCCAAGGCCCATGGCAGATCATGCAACTATAGAATCCCAGCAGCTTGTCGGACTCTGCAGTGTGAACAGAGTCCGACGCTGATGCCGCCATGACACCCAGCGAGTGTAACGCAAAATACCACACGACAATTATGGGGCATCTGGCATCTGAATATAAGTATTGAACACCTCACCAATTTTCTAAGTAAATATATTGGCATAGATGCTAGGGACATGAATTTCTCACCAGATGTCAGTAACAACCCATCCAATAAATAACTGCAAAAAAAAATTAAACCATAGAAGTTTTTACACTTAGGCGGGCTTTGCACACTACGACATCGCAGGTGTGATGTCGGTGGGGTCAAATTGAAAGTGGCGCACATCCGGCGTCGCAGGCGATATCGTAGTGTGTAAATCCTAGATGATACGATTAACGATCGCAAAAGCGTCGTAATCGTATCATCGGTGTAGCGTTGGCGAATTCCATAATTACGCTGACGCGACGGTCCGATGTTGTTCCTCGCTCCTGCGGCAGCACACATCGCTGTGTGTGAAGCCGCAGGAGCGAGGAACATCTCCTACCTGCGTCACCGCGGCTCCGGTCGGCTATGCGGAAGGAAGAAGGTGGGTGGGATGTTTACATTCCGCTCATCTCCGCCCCCTCCGCTCCTATTGGCTGCCTGCCGTGTGACGTCGCAGTGACGACGCATGACCCGCCCCCTTAATAAGGAGGCGGGTCGCCGGCCAGAGCGACGTCGCAGGTCAGGTGAGTGCATGTGAAGCTGCTGTAGCGATAATGTTTGCTATGGCAGCTATCACAATGCTATCGCAGCTGTGACGGGAGCGGGGACTATCGCGCTCAGCATCGCAGCATCGGCTTGCGATGTTGCAGCGTGCAAAATACCCCTTAGTGTTGTATAAAATCCAATATTACATAGGAAAAAGTATTGAACACGCTTCCTGAAATGTAATTAATTCTTTGTACAAAAGTCTTTGCTGGTGATGAAGCTTCAAGACGCCTCCTGTATGGAGAAACTGCATTGCTCAGGTGGGATTTTGGCCCATTATTCTGTAACTTGAAGTAGAGCCTTTGATAGGGGCAAATTTGCCCTGAATTGTGGAGATACCAGTTTGCTGATTATGGGATTTGCTACTGTGGATATTGTAAAAAAAAGAATTTGTTTCTCTGCCGGACTCTATACATCAATCGCATGGGACGAAACGTCATCTCAGGTGGCCATGTTATGCAAGGCACAGACAAAATGCATATTGGATTATTTGTTGCATCAATACAACACATATATTAACATTAAGGATGATCGAATACCTCAAATATTTGGCTTCACGAATATTTGCCGAATAGGTCGCTGCTATTCGACTATTCGCGAATATTTGATGTGCAATGTAAGTCTATGGGAAACCCGAATAACAACTATTCGGAACTATTCGGGCTTCCCATAGACTTACATTGCGCATCGAATATTCGCATAGCAGCGACCTATTCGTCGGATATTTGCGAAGCAGAAGATTTGAGGTATTCGATCATCCCTAATTAACATCCAACTAAAAGTGGAACACTGTACTGCAAAACATCTTGCAAAATGTTGCACTGGGTGTAATTCACTGCACAATTTCTACCTGTTTTATAGCTGGACTATGATATTTATTTGGAAAGTGCCTGTTGTATCACTTAGGACTGGAACTCTCTTAGAGATAAAAGATAAAACAAAAACAATAATAGTAAACATGATAAATTTAAGGAAAATATTTCAACATTTCTGTTCAAATTAAAATAAAAAATATTGTGACTAATAATTATTTTTTTAAAATTAAGGCTCAACTATCAAAAAATGGTAAAAGGTCCTACTTCAAGAACCCTCGGTGGTCAGTTAGGCATAAAGTTACCCCCTTTATCCTGCACACATAGCATAAAACACAAACTATTCTAATATAATACATGGACGGGTTGGATTCAGGAGAGTAAAATAACTCTTCCTTACAAATGACTTTTCTCTCTGAAGTTACAGAGGTTCATCCATGTGTCCCAATCGGGCATAATAAAGGGAACCTATCACTAGATTTTTACCTATTAAACTAAAAGAATCCCCTTCTGCAACTCCTGGGCTGCGTTCTATGAAGGTGCACCTTGGCCATGACTCCCCTTCCAGACCCCAAAAATAACTTTATAAAATTTGGCCGTTAGGTAGGCTAATTACCTTGGTTGGCTAGATGGGCAGGCTCATTTTCTGCTCCTTTATTCCCCCTCCTGCCGCTGATCGCCGTCCTCCTTCCTTGATTGACGGGATGACGCCCTCCGTCATCCTCCTCGTCGCATTTTAATATTTTGCGCCTGTGCAGTTTGGTCGGCTCGCGCAGGCGCAATTCACTCTGCCGTATCTCGGGCAGAGCGCCGTGAGCTAAATGCGCAGGCGCGAGATTATGGGCGGGTATGAGCATGGCGCTGGTGAGGTCTGCGCTGTGCATGACCTCACCAGCGCCATGCTCGTACCCGCCCATAATTTCGCGCTTGCGCATTTAGCTCACCGGCGTGAGCGAGGGCAGCTGTTTTCTGCTCTGCTCGCAATATGGTAGAGCCAACTGCGCCTGCGCGACCAGACCTAACTGCACAGGCGCGAGATTTGAAAATGCGACGAGGAGGATGACGGAGGCGTTATCCCATCAATCTAGGAAGGAGAACGGCGATCAGCGGCAGGAGGGGAATAAAGGAGCAGAAAATGAGCCCGCCCATCTGGCCAACCAAGTTAATTAGCATACGTAATGGCCAAGTTTTATACAATTATTTTTGGGGTCTGGAAGGGGAGTCAGGGCCAAGGTGCACCTTCATAGAATGCAACCCCGGAGCTGCAGAAGGGGATTCTTTTAGTTTAATAGGTAAAAATCTGGTGACAGGTTCCCTTTAAGATTTATCTTCTCAAGGCACAGAATTATTTAAAAAAGAATAAATATTTAATATTTTAAATATATTTAACCCAAAAATTAAAGAGTATTTGAATCAATTCTAAGTGATTTCAGTCATACAAAAACAAAAAAAAAAACAAAACAGACCTTCTCCAGACTTCTCCCTTTTTTCGAAAGTAGGATCTTAAATGTTAACTTCACATCATAAACTTTATGCGTCCTTGCTTTGTTATGGTGCAGACCTCTCCAGGCTCCATTAGATAACCCCTACATTAATTGTCATTTTAATCCCTGAATACTTATTTGTTTCACTGTGTCTCTCCGGCATTATTCATGTAAGACATTTTACACTTGGTTGGGTTCATACACAAATTATCAGAATCCTTCCTGTGTCTATGCCGGCCATTATCTCCCGTAGTTACTAAACTTCCACGGTTATAATCCCGGCTAGCAGTCCCGCATCAAACTTGTTATCCTTAATAGCCTGTTACGACGTTAATGACTTGATGGGTACATAAAATTAGTGTAGAAATGTACACCCTGCCTGGTACGGGAACACATTCATGGACATGAACTATGTACAAACATCACAGGGAAGAAGTGTTCAGCAAGAGTTAAGCGGGCTTTACACGCTACGAGATCGCTACAGTGATCTCGTTGGGGTCACGGATTTTGTGACGCACATCCGGCCGCTGTAGCGGTCTCGTGTGTGACTCCTAGGAGCGATTTTGTATCGTTGCAAAAACATCCAAAATCGCTCCTCATTGACATTGGGGTCCACTCCCAATTATCACTTCTGTCGCTTGGGCGAAGTTGATCCTCGTCCCTGCGGCAGCACACATCACTACGTGTGACGCCGCAGGAACGAGGAAGCTCTCCTTACCTGCCACACGCCAGCAAAGAGGAAGGAAGAAGGTGGGCGGGATGTTCGTCCCGCTCATCTCCGCCCCTCCGCTTTGATTGGCTGTCCTCTTAGTGACGTCGCAGTGACATCGCTGTGATGCCGAACGTCCCTCCCCATTGAGGGAGGGATTGTTCGGCAGTCACAGCGACACCGCCGACCAGGTAAGTGCGTGTGACGCTGCCGTAGCGATAATGTCCGCTGCGGCAGCGATTACCAAATATCGGCATAGCGATATGGGCGGGTGCTATCACGCTCGCCATCGCTAGCATCGGCTAGCTATGTCGCAGCATGTAAAGACACCCTTACCAACATGGACGATTTGCCCCAATTCAACCAGAATGGAAATATTTATCATTATTAGGAAAAAAATTACTAAAGGATATGAACGGCGCTCATGGAAAAAAATCAAAATGGACCTATGTTTTAGTTCTAATTGTTGGCACCATCATATATCAGACTGCCACGGTCGTCTCCCTGCTTTTTAGGGACTAGTGACAGGTTTTGGACACGAGCATCTTATTTCTATCTGAGACTCTACATTTAAATGGAGTTTCCTTTCTTTCGGTACTTCATGAGTTAAGGTCAGTTTTGTTGCCAGCAGCTGTAGATGCTTCCTGGCCAAGCCCCTTTAGATTTAAATAGCGTGGTTTTCCCAGCATTCCTTGCTGTTGATAGAATTTATTTTGTTCTGGCCATCTTGGTGGAAGGAGCTGCTGGGGAATTGTCATGCACCTATCTTACTGCTACTTTGAAACCTGCCTGCAGCCATGGATTTTGGTGTCGTATCCTTCTGTTTATCCCCCTGTCTGTCTTTCCTTTCTGTAGTTCAAGTGATGGTCCGGCTCACTGAGTAGGAGGTGCTCAGGAGAAAAACCATATCATGTAGTAATCAAAAAACTCCGGCACTCATTTGTGATAAACAAAAGTTGATAATTCTTTATTGCATATTGCAATGAGATTTTGAATATGCAATAAAGAATGATCAACTTTTTGTCTTTCCTTTCTGTCCGTGTTTATTAGTGCAGTGGTGGGACTAGAGTCTCCCGCTGGCCATCTCACTAGCCAGGGTGTTTGCAGGGCTAGTGAGGAATTAGGTCTCTAATTTGGCAACAGGTTGAAACACCCCATACAGGGTCACTAAGGAGCTCAGTATAGGGTTGCTAGGGAACAGCTTGAGGAAAGCACAGGAGCTAGGTGTCCCCTGTGTTTCCCCTTGTGTTTGGAGTTTTTCGTAGTATGTCAGACGCTCGTAGGTTTGAACACCAGTGTCACGCGGTGCTTTTGGACTTAACATCTCCAAGAGTGACAATAACAATGGCATGGAAGGTTGCTTAACCGTCATCATTTCCTATAGGAGCTGATTCTACCACCATGTTTAGAGCTCATTATAGGTAGTCTTGCTGAACTTCTCACCCAACTCGAAAAAAGTGTTTGCACCCTCCTCTCATGGACCTTGATAGTAGCTGCATAGGCCGTCTCTAGAATATATACATCCTTTTATCAAAAGATACATTAAATGTTTTTCCATTTGGCAAAAAATGCATGAAAAATGACAGAAATTGAGAAATATTTGGTTGGAACAAAGAGCTCAAACATGCTACAGAAATGCTATGTGAGAACCTGAAGCATGGAATTGCTTAAAATTGCACTTTACTACAATTCCCTTCGACCTCTCCAGAAAAAAAAAATCACAACTAGAAGAGATTTCAGTTGGCTACATCGGGGAAGATTTATTATTAATGTTGATGAATGTCTAAAAACAGCTTCATAAATTGTCCTTAATAAATTTAGTACCTGCTTCATACTTCACTTTTTTTACTGCTTTTTCCAAGTGTATGGGGCCCATACACTTAGGGTATGTGCGCACGTTGCTTTTTACCTGCTTTTTACCTGCTTTTTTGCTGCTTTTTCTTCTGCGCTGTTTAATGCCAAAATGGATGTGTTCTTCTATTCAAGCAAAGTCTATGGGAATTTGGGTTTCTTGTTCACACTATGTTGTTCAAAATGCTGCCTTTTTGTGGCAGAACTTTGGTCAAAAACTCAGCTTTGCAGTGCAAAACCCAAATGGCAAAAACAATTGACATGTTGCTTCTTTGAAAAGCTGAGTTTTTGACCAAAGTTCTGCCACAAAAAGGCAGCATTTTGAACAACATAGTGTGAACAAGAAACCCAAATTCCCATAGACTTTGCTTGAATAGAAGAACACATCCATTTTGGCATTAAACAGCGCAGAAGAAAAAGCAGCAAAAAAGCAGGTAAAAAGCAGGTAAAAAGCAACGTGCGCACATACCCTTAGGAGGGCTTTGCACACTACGACATCGCAGGTGCGATGTCGGTGGGATCATATCGAAAGTGATGCACATCCGGCGTCGCAGTTGATATCGTAGTGTGCAAATCCTTTTTGATACGATTAACGAGCGCAAAAGCGTCATTATCGTATCATCGGTGTAGGGTCCGACATTTTCATAATGCCGGTGCAGCGACATGTACGATGTTGTTCCTCGTTCCTGCGGCAGCACACATCGCTGTGTATGAAGCCGCAGGAGCGAGGAACATCTCCTACCTGCATCCCGGCTGCAATGCGGAAGGAAGGAGGTGGGCGGGATGTTTACATCCTGCTCATCTCTGCCCCTCCGCTGCTATTGGCCGTCTGCCATGTGATGTCGCTGTGACGCCGCACGACCCGCCCCCTTAGGAAGGAGGTGGGTCGCCGGCCAGAGCGACGTCGCAGGGCAGGTGAGTGCGTGTGAAGCTGGCGTAGCGACAATGTTCGCTACGCCAGCAGTCACAAGATATTGCAGCTGCGACGGGGCAGGAACTATCGCGCTCGACATCTCAGCATCGGCTTGCGATGTCGCAGCATGCAAAGTACCCCTTAGACTAAAGGCCCCGTTACACGCAACGATATCGCTAACGAGATGTCATTGGGGTCACGGAATTCGTGACGCACATCCGGCCTTGTTAGTGTCGTTGCGTGTGACACATACGAGCGACCACTAATGATGCAAATACTCACCAAATCGTTGATTGTTGACACGTCGTCCATTCCCAAAATGTCGTTCCTCGTTCTGGACGCAGGTTGTTCGTCGTTCCTGAGTCAGCACACATCGCTACGTGTGACACCCCAGGAATGACGAAGAACAGCGCTCCTGCGTCCTCCGGCAACGAGGTGGGCGTGACTTTCATGCGGCTGCTCTCCGCCCCTCCGCTTCTATTGGAGGTCTTCTGTGTGACGTCGCTGTGACACCGCATGAACCGCCCCCTTAGAAAAGAGGTTGTATGCCGGCCACAGCGACGTCGCTAGGAAGGTAAGTATGTGTGATGGGTACAAGCGATTTTGTTCGCCACAGGCAGCGATTTGCCCATGACGCACAAACGACGGGGGTGGGTGCGATCGCTAGCGACATCGCTAGCAATGTCGCAGCATGTAAAGCCCCCTTTAAGTTGGCTGAATCCACCAATGTCAATGGATTCGGTTAATGGTGTATTGTGTATGGGACAACGAACGACCGATGGTCAGGAAAGATGTTGATCGCGCACCTCCGATTTTGGACTGCCAATCACATTGTTCTCTCTAAGATAAACCGATGGCCCAAGTGTCAGCTGGTAGCTTTCGTGCAAGTCTGATTTCGGACTGATAATCCCATTATTCTTCAAGAGATAAACTGCTAGCCCACATGTCAGCAAATAGCTTTCTCAGAGAACACGGGAGCGCCCGGCTGAGCAAGCTGTCCTGTGTTTGGCAGAATCGGTGGAAATGGAAGTATCTGAGTATCGCTCAGTCGACATCCGTCTAATGTGTACGACAAGGTTAAATTTTTATTGATCAACTCTGCTACAGGCCTCTAATTTTGGTCGAATTGGCCATCCATCTAATATCCTCTTGAATTTAAATTGCCCATCGTTTTGTTCAGTATGGAGATAAGTTACTGCCAGAATATTCTGGCAGCGGTTCTTTCACAGAGAATATAGCAAAATTAGCATAGCTTTTGGAGTCAGGAGAGATAGCCGTCAACCCAATGATTGTCCAACAGGTATCTAACGTACAATGCCATCTTTATTGAAGGAAAGCCTATGGGAGAACTTAAACCAAATATAAATAAGCCTCATTTATATGGCACAGAACTTGTATGTGGCACATGTCAACCCTGCTTCTCTTGAAGACCCCATAAATGGTAGCCTACAATCATCTGTGGCGCCCCTGACCTGGTCAGGCACCACTGAGTACTGCACCCATGCTGGGGACAGTACAATACAGGTAATCCAGAAGGCTGACCGAGGTGTGACTACACAGGCGCATAGTGATCAGGTCTCACACATGTACCTATGAGAGGACCCCTGGGGATCCCAGGAGGGGGAAAAGCCTTCACCTTCACTGGAATAGTGGAGGGGGCCAAAAGCCTCCATCTCCTCTCAAGGGGTGTGGTAAGAGAGCCTGGTTGCTAGGTGGCGTAGGCAAGAACAGGAGAGGAGGAGCAGTGAGCCGGTTCAGTGCAGTGCAGAGTCCAGGGAGCTCCGAGAGGAGCTGACCCCTACCCCTGGGGCTGTTGCAGTCTGACAGCGCCCGCGCAGTGGCTACCGACGGGGGAGAACGGTCACCTAGGAGCGCTACCCGAAACCCATCTCCAGCTAGAGAGAGAGCACAGAGTGGGAAGTAAGGAGACTGCTAGGGAGTACCAGGCCCAAACGGGCGGCAGATCCCGGAGCGGGGATAGATCCACCTTTCCTTGCTAAACCTGCCGGTGTGGGGCCCTCAAAGCCCACACCACAACACCTAAAAGCCGCAGCCACGTAGCCACAGTTAGGGCCCATAGTTCACAGGAGGCAAGCAGCTGGAGTGATCTGGCCAAGGCAACAAGCAAACGGCAAACGAAGGGGAGAGAGGCTTCAGCAACTTCCCTGGGTGACCCCCATAGGGACTAAAAGTCGGGGTTACCCCAAACCACCAAGGGCTAAGGAAGGCGAGTTGGTAGTCACCATCAGAAGTCAGCCTGAAGGATACCTGGTTCCAGCCTGGTTCATCCCAGCTACGCCCGGGTTACTCACCCTGCCACCTGAAGTGAGTAAAATCCCTGAAAGACATCCTGCGTGTGTGGAGTTATTCTACGCCTTGTGGTACTACGCACCTACACAGGGCCCTGGGGCTTGCCTCACTCTCAGGAGGCTATTCCAACTAACTGCACTCACCATCAGCCCCAGGCGTCCCCTAACCTGCAGTGGCGGTCCCCACTGACCGCAATACTGAGAGTGGCGTCACGACAAATAGAAGATTTCCCTACCAGTGACAAGACCAGACAGATTCAGCCGAGTGGAGTCCCTGAAGGTAATGCACCGACACTGCACTTGTGGGGCTTCACACATCCAAACCGGGCAAAAAAGGCAATCTAATGTACATGGCGCCTCCCAACTTTCTCCTAACTGATGATGTCGTGGATGAGAAAATTAAGCATCCGATGCTTTTCTTATAAGAGAAGAAAGAAAAATCGCTGCCAAAAGTGTCCGTCTGTGGCTCCCCGTTGGAAACACGTATACCGGAAAAGGCAAAGAAAGTGGTCAACTGAACAAACTTGTTCGGCACAGAGATTTCTCGCGTATGTGCACATTTACTACAAAGCTATGTGCCTCTATATAGTATACCTGTATGACGCCATATTATGGAAATTGAATAGCTCTGCTGCAGTTGATGGGAGATAACACTGTTTTCTGTATCAGTCCAACAGGAGGCTTCCATAGATGTCCTTATGAGTAGAGATGAGTGGTTTCATGGAGGTTCGGTAGCAAATGAGCAGAGCCTCCACTGGTTCGAGCTTGACCCAAAACCCGGAGCAAGTAACTGATTGGCAGTTTGAGTCTCCCATACATACAGCCAGCCATCAACAGAGAGGGAGAGAGTGGGCATGCTTTTCAAACAATTTTTTGTGTTGCACACTACATGTAATTGTGCTGATGTTACCCCCAGTGTGAGCCGGTCAAACACTGCAAGCGGCTCGCACTGGGCTGAGCACCGAGTGTACCCGAGCACAGTGATGCTCGTCCTAGTGAAGTTCGCACGTAAAGCATCCGAACCCCAAAACCTAAGCCTTGATTTTTTTAAGTTGGTGTTCGGTTCAAAAACCGAACCTTAGGTTCGCTCATCTCTACTTGCGAGGAGTACCGGAAACAAAACAGAACCGTGGAAGAAGAACCACACTGCTACAGACAAACATAGATCCAGTACACCGGATAATGTGTAAGAGGTGATTTATTTCTACCCCCTCTCCTTCTTCAGGAAATCCACCAATTAACTAGATGTCCTTATATCACACCAACAGATTCCTCAATGCAGTCTCCAATGGGACTGATAATCTAATTTTCCTATAAGAGAAGGACACTTAGGAAATTAGCCTACTGATATGGGAAGATATAGAAGGAAAGTCATCCAAAGACAACTCAGAAACTCCATGTACAAATTGTCCTTAGTTGATTTGAACCCATGACCCCAAGGTAAGAAATATAACCACTTAGCCCAATTGTGATACAGTCACTACTTACGGGCAGAATGGACGGAAGAGTAGTCAGAAAAGCTGGGGTTTGATAACAGGAGGACACATATGAGCACAAGGAGTAAACGGAGGTGTAGTCAGGTAAGTATCCGAGGGTCAGAAATTCAGGAGAGTTTGTAATAGGTTCAGGGAGAAAACAGAGACATGGTCAGGTAACGGTCTGAGATCAATAGGTAGGAGGTCCCGACTGAAACAGGGAACGGCTGAGAAAAGTCAAATAACAATCCGGGGTCAGAACACAAAGATCAGAACACTAGCAGAGGCAACAGCACAACAACAGAACCAGAAGTTACTGTCGCGGGCGGGGAGGAGGGTGTCAGCACACCGCGCTCGCCCCTTCTGCTCGGGTCCGGCGGCCGCCGCTGCTCAGTGGTGGCTCGAGCTGTGGGCCGGATCCCGGGGGTTTCTCGAGCGGCACTCCTCGCCCGTGAGTGAAAGGGGATTGTTGGGTGTGGGGATTGTTTAATGTCCGTGACGCCACCCACGGTTGTGGTGATTTCACCACCGCTGCTTAATACGGGGATCCCGGGGATGGTGATGCGGAGCAGCCAGGTGTTGTGTTGCCCCTCCGTGGGTAGGGGTTGGTGATCCCGGGGCCCGGTGATGGCTTGGGAGGTGCAGGGCCTGGTGGGCGCAGGGACGCGGGGGCAGTGCTGTGCCTTGCGGCACTGTGGTACTCACTCAGCCTGAGACGTTGACACAGTTTTTACGGTAAACCAAACGGCTGGTAAGACGGTCCCACGGACGGCTGCAATTGCTCTCCCAGTAGGTGATGGTGATGTCCCTCTTCCTTGCACCTTTGTGTACTTGTTGGTTGCGATGGGTCCCCACCGGTAACCCGCTCCCCGGCTTCAAGCTGGGCCGGAGGAGCTCTACTCTTTGCCCGCAGGCGCTGGCCCTCAGAAACTGGTGCCCTGGCGGTGGCGGTGTCTCTGATGTACAGGTTGGGCTGTTGCCTTCAATCGGGACTTGGTTGTTGGGGGATCTACGTCCCCTTCACTAACGGATTCGGCAAATTATGGCGACTCCAAGCCTTGCCGGGGTCCGAGAAGCCCCTGCCCTGGTGCTGACTGTCCTTCGGAACACTGCTCCAGACCTCCGGGCACACAGCCTACGGGGTCCTTCCAGGAACTTCCACACGGTCCCCCTCCAGACAGTCACCGCCGTTGCTGACCTTGCTGACCTGTCCTGCACACAGCTGGACTACTTCAGGCTTTTCTCTCTGTCACCACTCTTGCTTTCCTCCTTTACTACTTTTCTTCCTTCACTTTCACTTAGCTGTTTACTTTAGCCCTCTCTGGGCTAATCTCTGTTGTTTACTCCTTCATGTCCCTCACTGGACTGCCTGGTACTTCCTGCCTCCAGAGCTGTGATCTCCTCGGTGGGCGGAGCCAACCACCTGGCCCACCCCCTGGTGTGAATCATCAGCCTCTGGAGGAAGGCAACAAGGATTTTTGGTTAGCTTAGGTGTTCCTACCTGGGATGTAGGGTGTGGTGGTGTGTGACCTGTGTCCCCTGGCTTGCCCAGGGCGACACATTCCCCCTTAGCAAAATGCATACCGTCCGCGGGCTGCCGTCCTACACCGGTTTTATTTTTCTGTAAAAGATAACATGGTAATCAAACAAAAATACATTTTTAATAACTCTTCCCTTACGGGAGGCACATTTCTTTAACGTTGCATAACGGTTTACGGTTACGGTTTCCGCTCTCTCCCACCCAAGTAACCTGGCCCTGATGCTGCCCCTAAAACCCAGGCAGCACCCCTTGACCCACAGTCCAGCACACGGTACCCGAGGGGATCTGTCCTTCCCCTCCAGAGAGTAGCCACCGGTTCCTTTGGTGGCTGGGCCCTAGCCTGCTCTGCTCAGGGCCCTCCCTCCAACCTGCCTCTCCGGAGGCGGCCTGCGGAAAACGGTAACGGTAAACAACATATTTACAAGCCACTAACGTCTGTGGTTGCCCTGCAAGTTCACGGGCTTGTCCATGGATAGTTCCCATGCAAAACTTTGTAAACGGTCCCCACGGGGACAACGGTGCCGGCTCCAGCCGGTTTCAAATCACAAAGCAAATCAGGTAATTTCTTCGGTAATTTCACTTATCATTCTCTTTTAAACAAACAAACACTCTTTACATTCCCTGACCCCTTTTACTGACAGAACGGTCTCCCTGTACCTAAGTGGAGGTCTACCTAGGTTGGAACGGGTGGACCATCGGGGCCGGTGTCAGTGGTGCTAGACAGTGGGGTAGAGGGAACAATCGGTTCTTCCTCCCGGCTATAGTGTGGAGGAGGCGGAGGCGTAGGGGAGCTGGGTACAGGTTCATCCCTGGGCACTGGCACTGGTTCTGGCTCACGGTTAACCGCTTTCACTACTTCTTCATCCACGGGTTGTGGGAACAGTATCACTGGAAGAATCACCACGCCGTTCTGTGTAGGCCAGTTTGCTGGGAAGTCACCCATTACCGTGTGGATTACCTCTGCTGCCTTCTCCGCTGGTGGAGGAACCGGTACTTCAGCCTCTGCCTTCAACGCTGGGGGGCACCTTTTTAGATGGTCCCGGGAAACTGTGGCCAGGGTGCCCCCTTGGTCACGACTGATCTGGTAGGCCTTCCCATCTTCCCATTCTGTGGGTTGTATAACGTAAGGGACTTGCTCCCACTGATCATCCAGCTTGTGGGCCTTCCTCTTCCGTTTCAGCACTACATCTCCTGGCTGGAAAGGACCCGCGGACGCCTTCTGATTGAACCGGTGCGCCTGCTGTTCTCGACTTCGACTGAGGTTTTTCTCCACATACTCCTGGATTTGCCGGTATTGTGCTCTCCTCCGACTTTCCCACTCCGCCGTCGAAGGGAGTGCTTCTGGGGCCTCCAACCCCATTTCCAGATCCACCGGCAGGCGGCCAGGCCGAGCCCTCATCAGATACGCTGGGGTGCACTTCGTCGAGCTAGACGGGATATTATTGTACATGTCGACTAAGTCGGGTAACTTTTCCGGCCACAGATTCCGTTCTTCCAGCGGTAGCGTCTTGAGGAGCCCCAGGACCAAGTGGTTCATTTTCTCGCACATGCCGTTGGTTTGGGCGTGGTACGGAGTGGTCCGGATATTCTTGCAACCGTACAACTGGCAGAATTCGTGAAACACCTCTGCTTCAAAGGCCGGGCCTTGGTCAGTCAGCACCTTTTTGGGGTACCGGATGTTCACCGGTGGGGATGTGGTGTTGGACCCCCTTGATCTGCCCAAAGTCTAGGGGGTGCTTACTAAAGACCTGTTTGTACTCCTGCACCACCCTGTATACCCCTGCCCTGTGATGTGTAGGGGTATCATCAGTGCCTACATGTAGCTGTTGGTGCCACTCCTTTGTCTCCCCCTGGGGTGGGGAAGTGCCGGTGGTGGGTGGGAGTGTGGATGGACTGGCTTCATGGATAGTGTGAGGGTCCAGGGTGAGCAGCTTGGCAATGGTGGCATACCGGGGAAGCCTGACTTCTTCCTCTCCACAGTTCAACACTCTCACAGGCACTCTCCCTTTCTTCACATCCACCACCCCTCGGGCGGCCATTACAGTGGGCCAGTGCTCGGAAGGCATGGGCTCCATCATCGCAGGGTAGTCACGCCCCTGAGGCCCTACTGCTGCCCTGCACCAGATCATCATCTCACTCCTAGGGGGCACAGTCAATGGAGCAACATCCATCACTCTCACTCCACCAATCTCCCCTCCTGTTGAGCTCACATGCTGGCGGTACATCAGGGCTCGGATCTCACGCTGCACAGCCCTCTGTCGGCTCCCTGCCGCTGTGGCGGCCAGCTGTTGTAATAGGGTTAACACATCAGCCATGCAGTGCTCCATCACATTGGTTCCCAGCACTATTTTCGGGTTATGATCACTGGGCTCATTCATGATCACAATCATACCCTGGTGTTGCAGTTCGGCTTGCCCCACTGTCATAGCCACTTGTTTATACCCCCCTGGGTCAATGGGAGTCCATTAGCGGCAATCAACGTTATACTATTGTCTGGGGGCGCCAGTTCGTCTACGGCCCAATACCGCTGGTACAACGTGTACGGTATGGTAGTTACCTGTGATCCAGTGTCCAAGAGAGCCATCACTGGTATGCCGTCCACAGCCACGGGGATGATAGGGCGGGCCCCGATATATCGGTCCCGCCAGTCCGGGGGGCCACGATGTTCTACTCCTGAGGATTGGCCCGGGGCCCCAGGGGTTGCTCGTTTAACGGGCACTGTCGGAAGTAATGACCCGGCTTACGGCACTTGTAGCAGATTGGGGGTCTGCTCCGCGGGTTGTTAGCACTTTTCCGCTGCATCCAGGGAACATCCTCGGGACTGTCAGCAAGCTGTATCTGCGCCGGAGGCTGAGGTCTGGTCAGAGGTTGTAGTGCAGCCAGGATCTTGGCAAGGTCTCCGTCCATGCGACGGACCTGGGCTGCCAGTTCTTCTACTGTGCTGCTCGGGGCTGCAGGTGTTGGAGAGGTTGGTTTGGCGGAAACCGCCACAACGGGAGCCGTCTCGACGGGCCACGGGGCGGGTTCCAGAACTTCGGTTGCTGGGGGCTGTAGTGCTTTAATGGCCCGCTCCTTTAATACAGCAAAGTCCACATCAGGGTGTTCCAGGGCCCACAGCCGGAGTTGTTTACGATCCTCAGGGGACCTCATCCCCTGCGCAAATTGCTCCACTAACATCTTGTTGCTATCCGCCTCATTAATAGGGTTCGCCCGCTTCAGCGTGCGGAGGGCGGTTTGCAGACGTAGAGCATAGTCCCGAATGCTATCCCCAACTCGTTGCCGGCACTGGTAAAACTGCATCCTCAGTTCAGCTTCAGTCCGGGTCTCGAAGGCAGTCTGTAGCTTCTCAAAGATGGTGGCTACAGAGAGCCGGTCCCCCTCGGCCCAGGTCTCCGCTTCCTGCTCCGCCGCACCGGTTAACTGGCCTAGCACTATCGCTGCACGTTGCTTATCAGTCAGGGGGTACAGCTCTAGCAACGGGTTAAGCTTTTTCCGGAAGGCCTGTAGGGCATCCGGTTTCCCGTCATACTGCGGTAGCCAGGCAGCTCCGGGCGCATAGGGCAAGGAGAACGGCATGACCTGAGTGAGCGTGGGGGCCGCGGCACCTCCCGCCGGTACGGCCGGGACCTGGGCAGGTCCATTCCCATCCGCGGGTGCCGCTGCGGCTGCGACCACCGCTCCTCCAGCGGCTCCGTCGGGCGCAGACATCTTGCTTCCGTCCCCCTTAGCTCTTTCCGGCCCCTCCTCTCTCGGGGCGGGGTTTTGGCCTTCGCGCCTCTACTACTCGAGAAGACGCTCGAGCGGGAACTTTTCGCGCCAAAGATGGCGGCTTCTGAAATTTTTCTGCCGGATACCTCCGGCGGTAACAAGGCGCACCTCTACCAGACGGCAGAGCGGTAAGATCCTGTTCGTGACGCCAAGTTGTCGCGGGCGGGGAGGAGGGTGTCAGCACACCGCGCTCGCCCCTTCTGCTCGGGTCCGGCGGCCGCCGCTGCTCAGTGGTGGCTCGAGCTGTGGGCCGGATCCCGGGGGTTTCTCGAGCGGCACTCCTCGCCCGTGAGTGAAAGGGGATTGTTGGGTGTGGGGATTGTTTAATGTCCGTGACGCCACCCACGGTTGTGGTGATTTCACCACCGCTGCTCAATACGGGGATCCCGGGGATGGTGATGCGGAGCAGCCAGGTGTTGTGTTGCCCCTCCGTGGGTAGGGGTTGGTGATCCCGGGGCCCGGTGATGGCTTGGGAGGTGCAGGGCCTGGTGGGCGCAGGGACGCGGGGGCAGCACTGTGCCTTGCGGCACTGTGGTACTCACTCAGCCTGAGACGTTGACACAGTTTTTACGGTAAACCAAACGGCTGGTAAGACGGTCCCACGGACGGCTGCAATTGCTCTCCCAGTAGGTGACGGTGATGTCCCTCTTCCTTGCACCTTTGTGTACTTGTTGGTTGCGATGGGTCCCCACCGGTAACCCGCTCCCCGGCTTCAATTTGGGCCGGAGGAGCTCTACTCTTTGCCCGCAGGCGCTGGCCCTCAGAAACTGGTGCCCTGGCGGTGGCGGTGTCTCTGATGTACAGGTTGGGCTGTTGCCTTCAATCGGGACTTGGTTGTTGGGGGATCTACGTCCCCTTCACTAACGGATTCGGCAAATTATGGCGACTCCAAGCCTTGCCGGGGTCCGAGAAGCCCCTGCCCTGGTGCTGACTGTCCTTCGGAACACTGCTCCAGACCTCCGGGCACACAGCCTACGGGGTCCTTCCAGGAACTTCCACACGGTCCCCCTCCAGACAGTCACCGCCGTTGCTGACCTTGCTGACCTGTCCTGCACACAGCTGGACTACTTCAGGCTTTTCTCTCTGTCACCACTCTTGCTTTCCTCCTTTACTACTTTTCTTCCTTCACTTTCACTTAGCTGTTTACTTTAGCCCTCTCTGGGCTAATCTCTGTTGTTTACTCCTTCATGTCCCTCACTGGACTGCCTGGTACTTCCTGCCTCCAGAGCTGTGATCTCCTCGGTGGGCGGAGCCAACCGCCTGGCCCACCCCCTGGTGTGAATCATCAGCCTCTGGAGGAAGGCAACAAGGATTTTTGGTTAGCTTAGGTGTTCCTACCTGGGATGTAGGGTGTGGTGGTGTGTGACCTGTGTCCCCTGGCTTGCCCAGGGCGACACATTACAACTGGCAAAGTTCTGGTAAGAAGCCTGAGCAATTATCAGTAAGGAGGAAGACCTGAGTAATCAGCACCAGCATGGAATCCTGCCCTGTCAAACAAGTAGCTAGCTCAGTAACTCAGAAAGGCAAGATGCTCTGCAGAGAAGAATAGTAAGGGCTCTTGTCCACTTGCGATTTTCCTGTGCGAGTGCGATCCAATAAAAAATCGGATCGCACTCGCACCAATGTTAAGCTATGAGGGATTGTCCACTAGCTTTATTTTATATGACACGTCTCGTGCTCTCGGTGGAATCGCAGCATACTGTGATTTGCACCGAGTGTCAGCTCTCGCACCCCCATGCCAGCCTATGGTAGCGAGAAAAAAAATCTGAATACGGGTGGCATTCGCATGTCATACAGATGGCATACAAATGTCACACGGATCCTTCATGTTAACTATCTACACACTTGCATACAGCGTAGGACTGGCTACCTGAGGAATCTCCAGTAATGCTAGGCCTGGCCGCGGTTACATGCACTTAACTCTGGAGCTGTCACCTGAGCTCCAGACTGCAGGCTATACTGAACAGCGAGCGCCGAGTAATTGATTCCCCGGCGATTGCTGTTCAGTTCATGACAGCTGTGGACAGGCCGGGCTGATCTCTGGAGCTCAGGTGAAAGCTCCAGAGTTCGGTGCAGGTAACCACGACCAGGCCTGGTATTACTGAAGATTCCTCCGGTAGCCAGTCCACCACTGCATGCATAGCACTCACATAGCACTCGCATGACGCTCGCATGTCATACGGATGCTATGTGAGAAAAAAAAAAACACACCATACGCAGACCATACGCAGATCATACACAGGACACTCGACTCACTTTTTTGGCTGAGTATCGCAGGGATTTTTTACTCGCAAGTGGACAAGGGCCCTAATGTGCCCACGGGACTCTGTATCTGCGGATTTTTCTGCATCAAAATCCGCAGCTTTTCCCCGGAATCCACACCTTTTCATAGGTGCAGATTTAATGCGGATTTGACGCGGATTTGATGCGGATTTTGTTGCGTATTTTGCGATTTTTTTTTTTTAATTCAATTGAATAGGCAAAATCCACACGAAAATCCGCAACAATAATTGACATGCTGCAGATTTTTCCGCACGAAAATCCGCACGATTTCCGCTGCGGAAAAATCCGCAGCGTGGGCACAGCATTTCCCAAATGCCATAGAAATGACTGGGGAGTAGCTGTGCTGCAAATTTCTGGAAAATCCGCGGCTTTTCCGCGAGAAATCCGTGGCAAAATCCGCGCATTTTCCGCAGTGTGGGCACATAGCCTTACAGTCATGAATGTAATTCAGGAAAATGCAGCAGAGCATCTTCTAGGCTGCAAGATGCTCTGCAGAGAAGAATAGTAAGGGCTCTTGTCCACTTGCGATTTTCCCGTGCGAGTGCAATCCAATAAAAAAATCGGATCACACTCGCACCAGTGTTAAGCTATGAGGCATTGTCCACTAGCTTAATTTTATATGACACGTCTCGTGCGCTCGGTGGAATCGCAGCATACTGTGATTTGCACCGAATGTCAGCTCTCGCACCCCCATGCCAGCCTATGGTAGCGAGAAAAAAAATCTGAATACGAGTGGCATTCGCATGTCATACAGAAGGCATACAAATGTCACACGGATTCTTCATGTTAACTATCTACACACTTGCATACAGCGTAGGACTGGCTACCTGAGGAATCTCCAGTAATGCTAGGCCTGGCCGCGGTTACATGCACTTAACTCTGGAGCTGTCACCTGAGCTCCAGACTGCAGGCTATACTGAACAGCGAGCGCCGAGTAATTGATTCCCCGGCGATTGCTGTTCAGTTCATGACAGCTGTGGACAGGCCGGGCTGATCTCTGGAGCTCAGGTGAAAGCTCCAGAGTTCGGTGCAGGTAACCACCACCAGGCCTGGTATTACTGAAGATTCCTCCGGTAGCCAGTCCACCACTGCATACATAGCACTCACATAGCACTCGGATGACGCTCGCATGTCATACGGATGCTATGTGAGACAAAAAAACACACCATACGCAGATCATACGCAGATCATACACAGGACACTCGACTCACTTTTTTGGCTGAGTATCGCAGGGATTTTTTACTCGCAAGTGCACAATTCAGGAAAATGCAGCAGAGCATCTTCTAGGCTGCAAGATGCTCTGCAGAGGAATCGTGACACTAATGTTGCCCATGGGACCTAATGTACATGTATTGCACATGTGCTCTAAAGTAGGTAATAAAAATAGTATTTGTGCAAAAAAAAAAAAAAAAAAGGGAAAAATTGTTCCTACAGATTGTTCTAAAACATCCGAGTAACTCACAGACAAATGAGCCTAATCTCACGAGCAGCCCTGTTTTTACAGTCTGTGAAATATTCATGACATTAGTGATAGTACCTACTGCCTGCACGGAGGAAAACCGCGCCTGCACTTAAAAACACACATTAAAGGAGATGTAAAAATTACATAGAACAGATGTTAACAAGAAACCCTGACTCCTTCCATGCAGTTATCTATAAAATAGTGCATGCAATCTCCTCCGAAAGAGCGCAAGGAGAAAAAAAAAAGAAAAAAAAGAAAAAAAAAAGTCATTTTAATTGTTTTTGTCATTTGCACAGCAAATTTTACTCCTGAATGCCTTGTTTTAGGCAGGAATTAATAAAAACTGCATGTGCTTCAGGTGCTGCTGAGTCGTTCACTCTTCCCCACACGCAGCCCGGACCCCCGAAGCCTTCGCTGCCCCCTTTCCCTTGCTCCTTATCAGTTAATAATTCTTTCTTATTGAGGCAAATTAGAAACTTGACTGTGTTAGAGGAGACTAGACCTCTGCTAGAGGCAAGAGGGCTTTAAATGGCAGAAATTCCTCTCTGAGCGAGATGCATGAAGCCAAACATTGTGTCCACCACAAAAGACGCTCTGTATTTAGGATCCTTTCTAATTTAATTAGCCCAAGAGGTAGCGCATTAATTTGCCAAGAATTCTTCTGATGCGAAAGCTGCCCTTACTGGAAGAAAAGGGAGAAAATAACCTGCGTGTTAAAGTGGCATGCTGATAATGAAGGGGGCTATTTTTGTGTTGCAAATGACATTGCACGGATACAAGAGACCTGTGTGTCTTCCCCGTGTCTGCGGATAAGTCACATGGAAATCAGGCGACTGCAGAACAGTCACGGCTTTACATGTAGATATGTCCTCAGGTGGAAAAAAAAGACAAAAAAAAGAAAAACTCAAAAGGCATTAAAATATATTTATAATTTAAAATCAGCAATTTGATCAATACAGTTAAGGCCGCTTTACACGCTGCGATACCGGTATCGATATTGCTAGAGAGCGTACCCGCAAATCGCTGCCCGTGGCGCACAATATCACTTACACCCGTCACATGCACTTACCTGTGGCCGGCGAACCGCCTCCTTTCTAAGGGGGCGGGTCGTGCGGCGTCACAGCGGCGTCACTAAACGGCCGCCCAATAGAAGCGGAGGGGCAGAGATGAGCGGCCGTAACATCCCGGCCACCTGCTTCCTTACTCATTGCGGTCGGCAGCAGGTAAGGTGAAGTTCCTCGTTCCTGCGGTGTCATACGTAGCGGTGTGTGCTGCTGCAGGAACGACGAACAACCTGTGTCCTGCAACAGCAACGATAATCGGGAAAGAAATGACGCGTCAACGATCAATGATAAGGTAAGTAATTTTGATAGTTAACAGTCGTTCCTGTGTTTCACACGCAACGACATCGCTAACGAGGCCAGATGTGCGTCACGAATTCCATGGCCCCAACGACCTCTCATTAGCAATGTCGTTGCGAGTAAAGCAGCCTTTAGGCTGTGTGCGCACATTGCGTTTTTTTCCTGCGTTTTGGCTACATTTAAAACTGCAGGGTGTCATTGTCAAAATGCATTTGTTGTGCTTCCCCAGCAAAGTCTATGGGAAGTCGGCAAATTCCATGTACACGTTGCTTTTGTCTATGAGACACTCCCCATGATTAATATGTAAGTTAAAGAAAATAAACACATACACCCAAAAAATCCTTTATTTGGAATAAAAGACAAAAAAACACCCTCTTTCACCACTTTATTAATCCCCAAACACCCCTCCAGGTCCGACGTAATTCACGCAAGGTCCCACGACGCTTTTAGCTCTGCTACATCGGAAGCTGACAGCGAGCGGCCACAGACCACGACCGCTCTCTGTCAGCTCCATGCAGGAACTGAAGTAAGTCATGCTGTCAGCGATGACGTCACTCAGGTTACCCGCGGCCACCGCTGGATTCTCCAACTGTGACAGCAAGTCGCCCGAGTGACTGAAGTGATCAGCGGTGCCCTCACTCAGGTGATTTGCGGTCTCGAGTGGAGGACTCCAGCTGGCCGCGGGTAACCTAAGTGACAGCACCGCTAATCGCGTGGCTCACTTCAGTCACTCAGGGGATTTGTGATCACTGGTGAGTCCTTCACTTGTGACCGCTAATCAGAAAGCGACACACAGACAGAGCCGTGGGAGGACAATGAAGTCGGGTGAAGTTGATCCGAGTTTATTCTCATCGCGTGGCAGCAGAGCAGAAGAAAACGCTGGATACAAGTGAATATAGAAAATGTTTTTATTTCAAAGACTCGTGTTTTCTCCGGTACCTGTCACACTGAAGTCACACGGATCACATCAGTGTGCGATCCTTGTGACACCCGTGCTGCCGGAGAAAAAACGGACATGTCTCCGTGTGTCCTTGCGGGGCCACGAGAGGTCATACAGTCCGTGTGAAAACACAGCCATGTGAGTAACTCCAGAAAATAACATGGGTCAAAAACGGATGTCAAAGGTACCTGAAACACGGATGTCTGAAACCAGACTAAGGCGGTGTATAAGGGTTCTCGGTTTCGAAACTCCCTGCACGATAGAAGGATCCTTTAACATTAAGCATATCACAAAGGGCTCGATTCATCATTTGCAATTTTTTTATCACTTTTCTTTTTCTGTCTTGCAATATTTGGTGACTTTTTTGTGTTTTACGCGAGTCATGAATTTTGCACATGCTTTTTATTTTTTGTCTTTAAATTGTTTTCAGCCTTTTTTGCGGTGAAAATGTTTTGCCAAAAAGTGGTTACAAAAGTTTTGGCGTACATGAAATCACTCTTGGATATTCAGGGATGTAGGCTAATCAGATCAGCTGACATGTGCGGGGAAGCATGCGGGCTCAACGGACAAGCCTGCATTAAAGGGACACATACGACCTATGAAGTATCAGTAGTCATGAAGGGGCTAAGATTTCTGTATGGGTCTACACTCCTGCCTTCGGGTCTCCTGGTGTTTCTTGCTTCGCTTGTAGCAAAAAAATTGTTATAAACAGTTTTATCAGCAGAAACATTATCCTTGCTAGTAATAAACAGACAAACTGACTACTTGCTTGTAGAATAGATACACACTTTTGCAGAAAGTTTGTAGTGTGAACAGCACCAGGGAAGAGTTCATTATGCTTACAGTAGATAAAGGGTTAATCATGTCTGGGCCAGAAAATAAATGCAGGTAGTGAGAAAACAAACAAGTTTGCTGAGATGTTTCCCAGCTGAGGGAATTGGATGATGAGGCAAACTCTAAAGCATACAGTACTGGAACACAAGGGTTAAGCGGGCTTTACACGCTGCGATACCGGTACCGATATCGCTAGCGTGCGTACCCGCCCCCATCGTTTGTGTGACACAGGCATATCGCTGCCCGTGGCGCTCAAAGTCGCGTGGACCCGTCACACTACTTACCTGCCTAGCGACGTCGCTGTGACCGGCGTATCGCCTTCTTTCTAAGGGGGCAGTTCGTTCGGCGTTACAGCGACGTCACTAAGCGGCTGCCCAATCAAAGTGGAGGGGCGGAGATGAGCGGGACGAACATCCCGCCCACCTCCTTCCTTCCTCATTGCTGGCGGGACGCAGGTAAGGTGAGGTTTCTCGTTCCTGCGGTGTCACACGGAGCGATGTGTGCTGCCGCAGGAACGACGAACTACATCACCCAAGCATCAGCATCGATAAATGGGAATAGGGGGGCATGTCACCGATGAGCGATTTTGAACGTTTTTGCGACAATTCAAAATCGCTCATAGGTGTCACACACGAGATCGCTAAAGCGACCAGATGTGCGTCACGAATTCCGTGACCCCAACGAGATCGCTTTAGTGATATTGTAGCGTGTAAAGCCACCTTTACTAAATAATCAGAAACACAGACCTGCCTGAGTTGGCCTTAAAAGGCCTACGTGTCACGACGAGTACAAGCATGTCAGGCCTTACGTGATTTCAGTGGGATCTGTGATCAGAAGGTTACAACACAGTGGATCACAGATTTGCTTTTGTGCCTGCTCGTCATTTACCCTAAATTGGAGCATATTTAATTCCATCTGGTACTGAAGGGGTCAAGGTGCATTTCTATCCTGCAGTGACCTAACAAGTAGTTGTAATCTCAGCCGCAGCCACTCCCTTCAGTTACAAATATCAGCTCCTCACGCCTTCCTATGCCGGCTATAGCTCATTCCCATGCTGACCATGTTGAAGGAGGTTTTTGCTGCATAGTTGTGGTGTCATTACTTTTGCAGCTGCAAAGTTTCCTACAGAAGAATCCAAGGAGTGCTTGTTGCTGTGTCTTTCCTCATCTATTTATCTTACCTTCCTTATGTTGTCTTATTGTAGTATCAGTTAATTCAGGGCCAGTGAAGGCCTAGGCATGTAGTGAAGGCCTGTGTAGGGACATTAGGGTGTGCAGGGACCAGCCTCAGGTGAGCTTTAGGAGGTGATCCCCGCTCCCCACTCCCCTCTCCCTTGCACCACGGCTTACTGTTGTATTGTTTCCCTGGTGTACCTTTTGCGTTTCTTCGATCGCCGGAAGGGGTCTTCCCTTCTCTAGCGTAACATTACCCTGGTGTTCCCGCTGTTTTACGCAGCTCCCTGGGAGTCCCGTTGTTCCTGGTTTGGCACCTATAGCACATCGCCACACCAGAGTGATGATGTCAACAGGAAATCACCAGCAAAACCATGGCACACAGAAAAGGGCGGTTGCCATAGGGTAAGGAAGCATAGCCCAACCCTGGAGCCGAGACAAGTAAGTAACGCTTGTCTTGCTCCTTGACTTGAATGTCATGGACTGTTAATTACCATTAGAGATGGCATCAAAATAGTTTTTGGAGGGTTTAAAGCAATCATTTTATTGTCCGGCAAAATTAACCATTTGGTGCCCTATGTGAAGCTGCCAGGGAAGAAAATGAATTTTCCTTCACAATAACTGTATGTCATGATATCACCAACCCCCTTGGGGTTATCAAAGAAGAAGCCCATGAATATAATTCATGATCTTAAATATTTATTTTAAAAAATGGAATAAAATGAAATAATATTTTTATATCAACAGATATCAAAAACGTAAAAAAATAAATAAATAATATTAAATTTCAAAAACTGGCAGCAACATTTTTTTCTCAAGTCATAAATACCGTCTTGGAATTGCATAAACTTTGAGGTCGTACATTAAGTTTTGTGTTTGTGTTTTGATGGCGATGATAAAAGTTGGAATATTGAATGGATGTCATGCTGCATTGTACGGAAAAAAGGCGACTCTGCCCCAAAAATATTCATCTATTCTCTTTAACCCCGGCTGTCAAAGGGGCATGCCACAGCGACATGCATTGACAATTAGACATATGTAACTACAGATGTAGCAGAGCTGAAACCGGTATTTTGACTTTAGGTAAAAGTAGAAAAAAATACTTCATAAAGGATGCATAGATTTAATTGTGATCAGTCCCATGTAAAGCCTGAGATAATACCTGGAGATAACATGATGGGTTGTACCGGATGACAAACTCGGCTCAGCTGCGTTATGTCTCCCCGTACAACGTAACTGTATGAGGTTAATTTTCCTCACTTCTGGTTTCTTTTATTTGCACGCATTAATAACCTACTAGAGAACATTTCAAGAGGTAAATTGCTGGGCTTTAAAATGCGCTATTATTATAAGCCACTTCATTAAAAATAACTGTAATAAAAGTGTTTTATTTAAATAGCTGGCGCTGAGGTTGGGAGGTCGCGTAGCAATACAACTTTAGAAAGGGGAATAAATAGATATACATGGCACTGCTCCACCTCGATATTGTGCGTCTCCTGATGGTGGTACATATTCAGTACAATATGGCTGCTTTCCTCACTAAACAGCGCCACACCCATCTACAGGTTCTGTCTGGTATTGCAATTCTGTCTCATGCACTTGAATGAAGGTGAGCTGCCATACCAGCCACAACCCATAGTCAAGTATGACGCCATTTCTGGCAGTGCTTTTCTAGTCTTTTCACGCTTTCAAGGCCATTTAACAACTGGGGCGGCACGGTGGCTCAGTGGTTAGCACTGTATGGTGGCTTAGTGGTGAGCACTGCAGTCTTGCAGCGCTGGGGTCCTGGGTTCAAATCCCACCAAGGACACCAGCTGCACGGAGTTTGTATGTTCTCCCCGTGTTTTTGTGGGTTTCCTCCAGGCACTCCGATTTCCTCCCACACTCCAAAGACATGCAGATAGGGACTTTAGATTGTGAGCCCAAATGGGGACAGTGTTTCTGATGTATGTAAAGCGCTGCCGAATATGTTAGCGCTATATAAAAATAAAGATTTTTTTTTTTTTTTAAACATTTTTACTTTTCAAATGTCAAACTTGATCTGTTTTCATTTCTTTTTTTCTATTCTGGGCACACTTTGGGCCTCAATGTGGTACCAGGATAGAATTGGTAGGCCTCAGTTAACAAATTTGGCTTAGTTGCCCATAGCAACCAATCAGAGTACAGTTTTCATTTCTCAAACTGCTCTGCTAGTATGAAAGCTGTGCTGTGATTGGTTAGTACGGGAAAAAAAAGGTTTTCTTTTTAGGTTTGCCACAGTAAGATAGAATTGGTAGGCCTAATTAATCAAAACTGGCTTAGTTCCCATAGCAACCAATCAGAGTACAGTTTTCATTTCTCACACTGCTCTGCTAGTATGAAAGCTACGCTGTGATTGGTTGCTATGGGAAACAAAGGTTTTCTTTTAGGCCTGCCACAGTAAGATCAAATTGGTAGGCCTGATTTATCAAAACTGACTTAGTTGCCCATAGCAACCAATCAGAGTACAGTTTTCATTCCTTAATTTGCTCTGCTAGAATGAAAGCTGCGCTCTGATTGGTTGCTGCACACAACAAAGGTTTTCTTTTTAGGCCTGCCACAGTAAGATCAAATTGGTATGCCTGATTAATCAAAACTGGCTTAGTTCCCATAGCAACCAATCAGAGTACAGTTTTCATTTCTCAAACTGCTTTGCTAGAATGAAATCTGTGCTGTGATTGGTTGCTGCACGCAACAAAAGTTTTCTTTTTAGGCCTGCCATAGTAAGATGGAATTGGTAGGCCTCAATTATCAAAACTCGCCCATAGCAACAAATCAGAGTACAGTTTTCATTTCTCACACTGCCTCTTTAGGATCTATGAGATAGACCGGACATGCAGCTGGATAAGAGTTGGGTAGAAATGTGTGAAAATGTATTTTTTATCTGTCCAAACGGATAAAATAGATAACCCCTTTAAGTCCACTCTCCCTGGACTCTGTTCAGCCAGCAGACCTTGCTACCAATAATTTTAGACTAGTAATTTGGATCATAAATGGTAATATAAACTGGATCCATGTACAAAAAGCCTGGATAGTAACAGAAATCAGGGAACCTGGTGTCCCAAGAGGTTCTGCAGCAGTTTTATCACCTGGTGAAATGCCCATAGATTCCTGTCACTGTATATAACTTACCATAATTCTTCTATTATATAGTAGAAGATCCTTCATTTGCTAAGAGTCTTAGTTCTAGAGATGAGTAAAAATCTGTATTCTGCAAATTCGCTCAAATTTGTCCAGAAAATTTAATTTGCCTCAAATAAATTCTGGGCAAATCAAAGCAACAGGAGGGTTTAAAAATCTTATACTCTTCTTTCTTCTGCCCTCCATTTACCTCTTCCACCATGGTTCCTCTGTCTTTTATCTTCTTTTCTTTCTGGGATATTCTATACTATGCCCACTGTGGTCCTGTGAGGCATTACCCAAGCTAATGACTTGCAACATGGTTCGCATGGTCTCGTGAAGGCATGACGCACATCACTGATGGCAAGGGGCATAGTAAAGAACAGCCGCACAGGAGGCCCAAAATGAAGAAGAAAATATTAGACAGGTGTAAACGTGCCTGTGGGTAAGGAGCTCAGTTTCCTTACCTCAGCACGCTACAGACAAGGATGGTTGAGTGTGTGGAAGCTTTACCTTGTCACACCGGAACGTCTTTGCCTCAGGCCGGCTCCTTCTCATCTGATGCACAATGTGTGATACCGCATTCAAAGTCATTAAGGAAGAGTCTGCAATGGTTAAAAACTGCATACTTAATGGCAACATGGTTCAAACACTGTTCCACTGCGTTTGTGACAGGTTTCAAACTTAGTTTTTTACAAGGCATTGATATTTCGATACAGACCGGCTCTTCTATTACAGATGTGTGCCGCCCCAGCAGCGGATCGAACTGCTCGGATCCGGGGGTAGTGTCCGTTCGTGGCTCGAGGGTCTCCGGACCCGGGGGCTTAGTGGCCATACTCAAATGTAAAGGGGGTATTTACAGGGGAATTGATATAGTTCGTGACGCCACCCGTGGTGTGCGGTAATTGAGAGTACCGCCGCTGCCATTGGGAGTACCCGGGGTGAGAGAGTGGGGCAGCTAGGTGACGTTGCCCTCCACAGGTAGTGGTAGGCCCCGGGACTCTGGATGGTGATGCGGGGACATGGTGCAGGGGTCACTAAGGTACTCATTAAGCAGACGCTGACAACCAGGTAAACCAAGTCTGTCTGCCGCTGTCTCTCAGAGGGGAGCTCGTCCGGGTCCCGTCCACTACAATGTTGCCTGGTGATCCGTGACCTGCCTCCTGGCACAAAGTTTAACTTCAACGTGGTGGCCCAATAGGCTGCAACTTGCTGGACCCTACTCCCCACTGTGGCTAAGTGTGGGAGCCTGCTCTCAGGGCTCATGCTTGGGATTTTCTAGGGCTGCTTGCTTGGAAGGCACTATCCCCCTCGTTGCGCAAGTGCCCCGATTCTGGAGCAGGTGGGAACAGATCATAGAGGCTCCGTTCTCCTCAGGTTAATTGCCAGGTTGCCTGAAGCTTGTCCCCAACCTAGGGTCCGTGTACCCTGCCGTGCCTTCTGTCCCGGACCGGTGACAGTCCAGGCACCTAGCCCAATCCCCTGCGACCGGGGGTCATCCTCCATCTGCAACCTAGACCGCTTTTCCTGGGAGCCACCACTCCCAACCTCCTCTGAGCTCCTCACAGCTCGAGGGGTACTTCACTCCACTCCTCTCACTGACCAACTCCTAACTAACTACACTACTCACCTCCCCCTCCTTGACCCCCCAAGTGGGCGACTCTATTCCGCTCAAACCGTCTACTGGTGTGCCTGGTGTGTGTGGTGCAGTGTGTATCTAGGATTTGATTTGCTGTTGGAGGCAACACTGTAAGATAGGGACCCAGAACCATGAGGGACTTGGAATACTGCACGGAAGGGCAGTTTGTGCAGTACCCTGTGACGACCTGATAGTCCAGGAGCGTCACAGATGCAGACATGTTCACACAGGCCCCAAGGAGGGAGGAGGGAGTTCGGCTCATCTCTATCCCATGTGTATCTAACCTCATGGGTCAATGCGTATCGCTGTGATTAGAGTACCCAGCATGCTTTGCTACTTCTCCGGGGTCACTCCTGGACTCTATGCCCCTGTGCAAGTAGTCTTCAGGCAGACGGCCTCTTATCTCTCTCTAAAAGGGTCCCCATGACAAATTGCTCTGCTACTATCTGCACCTTTTCACATGTATGCATAGTGGGGAGTCTTCTCTTGCCCCTCAATATGCCCCAGGGAGCTTAGTCTACAGTCTGATTCTGCATAGTCTACAGTCCGATTCCGGTCACTTCTACTTCCTCCTGCATGTAACTTCTGCCTTAGCTCTCCCTACATAACACTGCTCAAACCAGGAAATACCCTTTACTATATTCCCCTCACTGTGGGCCAGCTCTAAAGTTAACCCTACCAACCCTGTCCCTATGACCCAATCAGTCTCCTACAACCGGGGAACCCGGAACCTTTGACACGTGTTGGTGGCTGATAGCACTGCGCCCATACTCAGGGAATTAACAGCTTGCCACAATTACACCTATATCCTCCAAACAGAAGCGGAACCGCACTACCGGTGACAGCCTTAATCAAGTCTGTGGTGTCGAGGGATTCAGACCCCTCCACTTCTACTTCTGGTAGTGCTCACCCTCAGTGTCGAGCGGTGCTTACAAGTAATCCGAATAGAAGAAAGAGGGGGCACTTACCAACAGTATAAAACTATTTGCTTTGTTGATACTTAATAAAAACATGTGGTCGAAAAACAAGTTTATGGGAGGTTTCAAGAGACATCAGGACGACGACCGTTTTGTGCTTCCCGACGCTTCGGCGGGTCCTTTTAATGAAGCATCAATAAAGGAAGACGTCTTATATTGTTGGTAGCTGCCCCCTTTTTTCTTTTTGGATTACAATTATAAATATAGCTATGCATTACACAGCAAAGCAATGACGTCTTCAGAGGGCTGCGAGATTCTTAGATCACCCTCCTATATAGGAAACACAAGAAAGAAGAAGAGCTGATCTGAGTAGTAGGGAAAGGGCCAAGTAGAGGTGAGTATAAGATTTAGTTTTGAAGACAACCCGGACTGCCTGCCCTGATGGGGCTCAAGGGAGGGCAACATGTCTAAGGAGAGATACTAGGCCTGAGGGATAGTAAAGGTTTAAGGTATAGAGCATTTTGTGCGGGAAATTGGGAGGTGGAGTTATAGGTGTTGTGGGACTATGTCATTGGTCAGTAGTAGGTCAGTTGTAGTGTACTATATATAGGGTAGGCATGTGAGGTGATCATTCGGGACTTGGCAGATGTCCGGAATAGTTCCGCCCTCTCACCCTATTTTTCGGGACTTCTGGAGATTGACTTGGTGAGGTGGAGAGGATTGACTTTGTCGCAGCAGTCGGCGGAAAGGAAAGTTGATGGATTGCATAAAGGGTGGAGGGGAACCCAGTGCAGGAATAAGTTACCCCTGGTGGTGCAATGGTATACTTGGTTAAGGTGTAGGACATGTTAATGTGGGTCCCTGCTGGGCTGGGTATAGGTTGGACAACAGTTGGCTGGATGTCCTCAAGCCGATGTGGTGTGGCTGAGGGCACGTGATGGTGCTTGTGTTGCAATCATGTACAACGGGTCTCTTCACTTACCACCCACCTCCTTTGGTGGTGGTTATGTTTTTTGGCGTTATTACTAATGTTTATGGATAAATTGTTATTGATTGTTTGTTAATAATAAACGGGGCTGCTGTGGCCTTTCACATTCAATGTCACACAGTCTTTGTGTCTTATTTTAGGTTTAGAAATTGGGAAAGGTGGGTCTTTTTGGTTAGGGTCAGTACGGCAAGGTAGGGCCATCAGTCAGACTTTCCAGAGTCATGGCTGGTTGACGCACATTGAATTGAAAAATATCAGATTTTGATGAATTTGAATTCTGTAAGAAATTCAATTAATTACTTGTCAATTCAGTCACTTCTGCTAATAATGTCTCAGATCGAAGGGGTACTTTACACATTGCGACATCGCTAGCATCGGCTAGCGATGCCGAGCGCGATAGTACCTGCCCCTGTCGCACATTCAATATGTGGTGATTGCTGCCATAGCAAACATTATCGCTACTGCAGCTTCACACGCACATACCTGCTCGGCGACGTTGCTGTGACTGACGAACAATCCCTCCTTCAAGGGGGAGGTGCGTTTGGCGTCACAGCGACGTCACCGCGACGTCGCTAATCAGCCAGTCAATAGAAGCGGAGGGGCGGAGATGAGCGGGACATAACATCCCGCCCACCTTCTCCCTTCTGCATTGCTGTCGGGACGCAGGTAAGGAGATGTTTGTCGCTCCTGCGTGTTTACATACAGCGATGTGTGCTGCCGCAGGAGCGACAAACAACATCATACCTGCGGTCAACCCGACATTATGAAAATGAATGACACTACACAGATCACTGATTTTCGACGCTTTTGCGATCATTTATCGGCGCATCTAGGATTTACGCGTTGCGATGTCGTTACCGGCGCCGGATATGCGTCACTATCGACGTGGCCCCGACGATATTTCTGAAGTGATGTTGCAACGTGTAAAGCCCCCCTAAGAGTCTGGTAAAAGAGGCGCTGCAGCAGTTTTATTTTCGTGCTATTGCGATGTAAGCGTCATCCCCACTCCTAAAATATTAGTCGTTCCGCGCTTGTATTGCACCATACAGCAGCCATAATTTATTCTATGATCAAAGATAATGTCTCAAGATGTTCTGCAGCAGCTACAGCCTCTGGTAAAACATTAAAATATTTTATTTCAGAAAAGGGACCATATTATAAATCCCTTATTTTTGTGTGGAATTCAGCAGAGTTTTTATTTTCTTTCTTGTAGGCAAGATCAGTATGAACTTTGGGCATTGAAACGTGACCCAAATATGTCATTATATTGCACTTCTCTATAACCTGGTGAAAATCTCCTAAGAAAGGTATATAATGGCATAAACATGTTAGAGGCATTTCTGAAGTGGTTCATTTGAGATGTGATCTGCGTACACGACCTGAGGCCACAACGGGAAGATGCATCTTTCTCTCCCCCTGTCTTGCTTGTCATCTTTCAGTAATTCCCCCGAACCAGCAGTTATTGCCGAGGTTGGAATGAAGAAGATGCAATGGATATTACAAGCTTTTCAATATGACAAAGAAAAATACAATAACAACATAAAACAATGAACATAAAAATAAATAAATAAATAAAAAACATTTTTAGGAATATTATGGCCTTTGGGTTAAGTGAATGATATTTGATTATGAAAGAAGTATTTTGGGGATTAAAAATACCTAGAATATAAAAATCTTTCAAAACATCCTACATCAGTATGTAACAATTTCCAAAGGAGTTGTCAGGCCAGAAGATCTCAAAATGGGTTGTCTTGGGATGTCAACCCTTGCCCATATGCACTATTGGGGTAGGTACATCATTAAAAACCCCACTATAAGACGCAATGGGGAGCTGCTAAGTAAGCATGGCTCTTAAACTGGTGGACCCATCGTGTCTATTCATGTGATCAATGGGTGAAAGAAGCAAAAATTGACTCGATAAATCCGTCATAGCCTCTAGCTTTATAAACAGAAAAATATCTTGGTGAAGCGACTGCTCTTATTTCGTTTAGACAATCCCTATCGATAGGTCTTGGAAGGGTTGAGAGATGCTTCCTTCATTTCCTTTGATCTTGACTGACCATATCCAAAGACAAGTGACGTGAGATGATCAACTTTGTAAGAAAACATAATTTCGAGTGTCATGCCTGGATAACCGGACGAGGAGGAAGGTCCAAGGTACCGTTTACTGACCTGAGCGGCCACCAAGTCTTCACTACCACCATCGGAGATAGAATCAGGTACATAATTGGATGTGACCACCAAGAGGCAGTGCCGGGGGATCCTGATACCTCGGCAACTGACGCTACAGGACAAAGACCAGGCAGATGAAGCAGAGGTTGGTGCGGTCCGGAACAGGCTGGTACTTGTGGTCACAGACAGGTGGTAGAAGCCTGCAGGTCCTAGAGAACACAGGATGGAGACAAGCAGATAAACGGCTACAACTAGACAGAACAGAGACAGCGTCACAGACCAATACGAAATGCGGGTTAGAGCACATAGACCTGACAACTAGAATGGGCAGACTAACTACAGGCACATGTTGAACAGGCATCTCCCATTGGGGGAGGTTGCCTAATATACACAGTACCTAATGAGAGGGACCGGGAGGCACTTTTGGGTTAGGTCACGCTGGCTCTAAGCGCGCTCCCGAGAGCCCTACTGCACATGCGCAGCCTCGGGAGCTAGGGACCAAACCATGAAGCATGGAGCAGGCAGGGACAACAGGGGAATTTCGGCGCCCCTGGCACATAAGGAGCAGGACACGGACAGGCAAACAGGAGGGGCCAGATGGAGGCAGCGAGGACAGACGAGGTGAGTCAAGAGAAGTTTCAGCATTCCTGGGCTCGGAGTGCCAACGGTGTAACATCAAGATACTCTGCTATGAGATGTTTCTGCTAAACATATCTAGATTTGGCTATCTAGTGCTTGTCATGTATTTTACAGGCTTTCAATGATTTTGATTGCATGTCGTGCCTGTCCTGTAAAGTGAGAAATTTGTGTTTTTAAAATCTGCAGAAAGTTAAGAATGAACAACACATTTGTATGAATGCAATAAAGAAGTCCATAACTATTAACCAGAGTTGGGAAATTATACGATGAGTGGTTCCCCCTCTGGAGAACTAAACTTATTTATAAATGACCTTCCTTTATCTCTATGTAGGGTACTTCTCCTGTTATGTCCCTGTTATCTCGGACCTCGTCCTCAATACTCCAGGGTCTGTGCCTCCTTCCCCCTAATACCGCACATCTTCCTCTGTTTCTGGGCCCAGCAGCTTCTCTAGCCAGATAACTCTGTAAGCCCATTGGGGTGAGCCGTAGTGTTACGAACCGGCGCCGCCATAGCCGCAAGCAGCCTGCTGCGGTTCCTGTTGCGCCCAGGCGCCGGCTGCCGTTCTTGGCCGTGCCTCGGGTGGTCCAGTTGGCTGTTCCTTCCACCACGTCTAAGTGTGGAGAGGCGGCTAGTGCGCATGCGTGCGCCGATTTACCCCAGCCAGAGTTTAAGCCCGGTGTTTTGCCTAGTGAGCATGCTCAGCCTGTTTGTGTTATGTCTGAGACTAAGTCCTCAGTTCAGGCTACTGAGCATGTTCAAACTGATAGTCTGCTTTCTAAGCCTGTGGCTCAGGTTACTGAGCATGCTCAGGCACTTAGTGCATCAGAGGCTAGGTCCGGTAAGGACCTCACTGAGCATGTCCGTGAGGTGGCAGGTCCTGATAGGGCAGAGGGTGTCAGGTGTCCTGATGACGTGGCAACTCCGGACTGGCTCACAGAGGCCCGCCCCTATGATCTGGCACCTCAGTATTGGTCGTCAGACGATGACTGGTGAAGTGTTTGGGGCGTGGCTGCCATGAGGTCATCAATGACGTGGCGGTTCCAGATAGGTCGCATGTGACGTCACTGATGACATGGCACTCTGCTATTGGACCTTGGTGGTTCCACCCTGGGTTTGGGGCGGACCCAGGTTATAAAACGGGCTGGAGACAACATGGAGGTGCGCAGTCTTCACTTTTGCTCAGTCAGAGCACACCTCCATGTTAGAGCCTCATTGTGGCATAAGCCTATGTTGGGAAGCGGTAGGTAGGGTTAGGCGAACGGTGCCTGTCACGCCAAGATTCGTGGCTCGGCACATCAGGGTCAGACGCCGTGCTTCCCTCCTGCCATTCCAGTCTTGCTATAGCAGCCCAGTGGCGTTAACTGGGCTGCGGCTGCTGTGCTTCCTGTCCGATTGTGCCCCCTACGCACACGGACAACGCACCTGCTGCGCCACCTGTCCGATTGTGCTCCTACGCACACGGACAACGCACCTGCTGCGCCACCTGTCCAGTTGTGTCCCCTACGCGCACGGACAGCGTACTCCAGGACCCCTGTGGAGTTAACAGGGTGTTCCTTATTTTCCTCGGCTTCCCGGTCAACGCTACTGGTGTACCCATCTGGCCTGACGTGTCCTACACACACGTGGCCAGTCGAGAGGTGGCCAGAAACGCTAATCGGAGGACCGCTCGGCCTGACGTGTCCTACACACGTGGCCGACAGGGCGCTTTCGTGGCGGTCTTCCGGTCAACGCTACCTGGTTACCACCCGGCCTGACGTGTTTCCTGCACACGTGGTTGGTGTAGCGCTAGGTGCACCAAAACGCTAATCGGGTTGTCGTCCGGTCTGACGTGTCCCAACACACGTGACCGGTTCCCAGAGTTCCTGGGTTATCTCAGAGCCATCCAGCTCTATAGTCTCCGCCTAACCCTCAGGTGCCAGCAGCTCCATTGTCATCTGGAGCACGGTGGGCCCCGACTGGCGATTAGGATATATACCCCCTGGTCCTAATCTGCCGGTCCCCCCGTAACAGTAAGACTGCGCCAGGGTCTGGCTGGCATGGCGGAGATGGAGCAGCTACGTCAGTTCATGCTGCAGCTTGATGCCAGAGTGAGGTCTCTGGAGAAGTCTGCTCTTGCTGCTGATATGGATGATGTGGTGGCTCAAGTGGCTGCAATGGTGTCAGTCACCAAGCCTACTCCAACCCTCCCTCACCTCTCGCTGCCCAACAAGTTTACGGGGAACAGCAAGGCATGTAGGGGATTCGTGAACCAGTGCTCAGTCCATCTAGAGCTGTTGGCTGCACGGTTTCCTAGAGAGAGGTCGAAGGTGGGGTTTATCATCTCCTTGCTCTCTGATAGAGCACTGGAGTGGGCTACACCTTTGTGGGAGAGGAATGACCCCGTAGTACAGGACTCTAAGGAGTTTTTGGAGTCCTTGCGACAAGTGTTCCTGGGGCCTCAGGTCACTCACGACTCGGCCCTACAGCTACTGACTTTGGAGCAGGGGCGTACCTCCTCAAGTCAATATGCTGTGAGTTTCAGGACACTTGCTGCAGAACTGGGGTGGTCAGAGAGGACTCTCATTCCACTGTTCTGGAGGGGATTAGCCTCGCACGTGAAGGACGCATTAGCGTCGCGTGAGGTACCAACTACCCTTGAGGGCCTCATGTCTCTGGCTACCCGCATTGACCTGCGGACCTCCGAACGTCAGCTGGAGCGCAGGTCAGAGGGTCGTTCAGCCACTGTAGTGGTCTCTCCTACTGCACCTCCCTTAGAGGACATCTCTGTCCCTATGGACATCGCTAGGGTTGGTGTTGTTGCTAGGTCTTCGAGTCGCAAGGGCATTTCCTGTTTCGCTTGTGGGCAGTATGGTCATTATGCCAACCGTTGCCCAAAGCGTCAGGGTAAGAGACCGCGATTGGTGACCATAGCTGAAGGTAGACTGGACTCTGCGTCATCCATTAGGGTGACGTTTCCCGCGTCAATTTCCTTTAAGGGGTCAACATGGTCCACAAGGGCAAGTGTGGACACAGGTGCTGGGGATAGTTTCATCTCCTCCTGTTTTGCCCGGCGGCATGCCATCCCACTGGTGCAAATGCCAAGGCCAGTGAGAGTCCGTGTATTGGATGGGTCCTTGTTGCCCAAGGTAATTCACCAGCGGACAGTGCCCATTACCCTTGCCATGTCATCTGGGCATAGAGAGACCATTTCATTTCTGGTTCTCCCTAAGGGTGCAGATGATATTCTGCTGGGTATTCCTTGGTTGAAGCAACATTCCCCACATATCGACTGGTCGTCTGGGGTGATTACGCGGTGGAGCGAGTCTTGTAGCTCCCACTGCTTGTCTCCATCTTCCGCCCGTCGCTCAGTGGTATCTGTGGCGACTATAGACCATTCGAGTGGGAGGGCCGCTAGAGGGGGGGTACTGTTACGAACCGGCGCCGCCATAGCCGCAAGCAGCCTGCTGCGGTTCCTATTGCGCCCAGGCGCCGGCTGCCGTTCTTGGCCGTGCCTCGGGTGGTCCAGTTGGCTGTTCCTTCCACCACGTCTAAGTGTGGAGAGGCGGCTAGTGCGCATGCGTGCGCCGATTTACCCCAGCCAGAGTTTAAGCCCGGTGTTTTGCCTAGTGAGCATGCTCAGCCTGTTTGTGTTATGTCTGAGACTAAGTCCTCAGTTCAGGCTACTGAGCATGTTCAAACTGATAGTCTGCTTTCTAAGCCTGTGGCTCAGGTTACTGAGCATGCTCAGGCACTTAGTGCATCAGAGGCTAGGTCCGGTAAGGACCTCACTGAGCATGTCCGTGAGGTGGCAGGTCCTGATAGGGCAGAGGGTGTCAGGTGTCCTGATGACGTGGCAACTCCGGACTGGCTCACAGAGGCCCGCCCCTATGATCTGGCACCTCAGTATTGGTCGTCAGACGATGACTGGTGAAGTGTTTGGGGCGTGGCTGCCATGAGGTCATCAATGACGTGGCGGTTCCAGATAGGTCGCATGTGACGTCACTGATGACATGGCACTCTGCTATTGGACCTTGGTGGTTCCACCCTGGGTTTGGGGCGGACCCAGGTTATAAAAGGGGCTGGAGACAACATGGAGGTGCGCAGTCTTCACTTTTGCTCAGTCAGAGCACACCTCCATGTTAGAGCCTCATTGTGGCATAAGCCTATGTTGGGAAGCGGTAGGTAGGGTTAGGCGAACGGTGCCTGTCACGCCAAGATTCGTGGCTCGGCACATCAGGGTCAGACGCCGTGCTTCCCTCCTGCCATTCCAGTCTTGCTATAGCAGCCCAGTGGCGTTAACTGGGCTGCGGCTGCTGTGCTTCCTGTCCGATTGTGCCCCCTACGCACACGGACAACGCACCTGCTGCGCCACCTGTCCGATTGTGCTCCTACGCACACGGACAACGCACCTGCTGCGCAACCTGTCCGGTTGTGCCCCCTACGCGCACGGACAGCGTACTCCAGGACCCCTGTGGAGTTAACAGGGTGTTCCTTATTTTCCTCGGCTTCCCGGTCAACGCTACTGGTGTACCCATCTGGCCTGACGTGTCCTACACACACGTGGCCAGTCGAGAGGTGGCCAGAAACGCTAATCGGAGGACCGCTCGGCCTGACGTGTCCTACACACGTGGCCGACAGGGCGCTTTCGTGGCGGTCTTCCGGTCAACGCTACCTGGTTACCACCCGGCCTGACGTGTTTCCTGCACACGTGGTTGGTGTAGCGCTAGGTGCACCAAAACGCTAATCGGGTTGTCGTCCGGTCTGACGTGTCCCAACACACGTGACCGGTTCCCAGAGTTCCTGGGTTATCTCAGAGCCATCCAGCTCTATAGTCTCCGCCTAACCCTCAGGTGCCAGCAGCTCCATTGTCATCTGGAGCACGGTGGGCCCCGACTGGCGATTAGGATATATACCCCCTGGTCCTAATCTGCCGGTCCCCCCGTAACACGTAGGCTCCAGACCTTCAGCGGTTATCTCGGGGTTCCCTGACTGTCCTTAGCACCAAGGCCACATTCTCTCACTTTGAACCCACTTCTAGACTGCCCTTCCACTGGAGCTCCCTCGTCTAGCCATCCGCCCTGCCATCTGTCACTCTTCCCTTTCACTACCTTAACCCTATCTTATCTAACATCTCTTCTAAAACTCACTCTACTGTTGGCTAACCTGACTGCTAGATGGCAACATTTGCTAACCTGATAGACAGTCCTAACTGTTACATCTGAAACCTATTCTTCTCTAAAAATTACTTAAACGTCAACACATGCATTTATAATATTCAACAGTATATACATAAGACATAACACATTTACATCATGGGGCACTGCCCATCTATTACACAGGCATTGTTCACACCTTTTCTTTTAATTTTTTCTCTTTCTTCTCTATATACAGGAGTAGGACAATGAATATTACATCAGTGCCAAATACATGTTAAATATCATAGTTAGCCTACAGCCCTACAGACCATATGGTCTCCATTGCAAAATAGATGTAAAAGCCACCTTGCAGACCCTATTGACTCCAGATCCATCACAACATGGCTATCAAAGCCGCCATACCATCCTTATAGAATCTGAGTCCATCTCATGATGGCTATAAAAGCCCCCATACAGAAACTATTGACTCCAAATCCATCGCATTATGGGTAGCAAAGCCACCTTATAGACACCCTATTGACTCCACATCCATTACATGATAGATATCCAAGCCCCAATACAGACCCTATAGATTTCAGATCCACTGCACAATGGATATTCAAGCCCCTATACAACCTTATTGTAGCGCCGGTGTCCCTGGAGAGATGCTGACTTACTCACCGCCTCTGCCAGTTGCATCCTCCCCAGCACTCCTCCTGTCATACTCGTGTGCTGCTGTCCTCTCCTCTTCCCAGGGCCTGTGCATGCAGAACAGGCTCCCCAGGAAAGTGCCTAGTATGCATGTGCACTTACCCTCTGCTTAAAGGGCCAGCACACTATTTCAAGGAAATACCTCTCAGCCTATGGTTGATAGAGTCTATGTATTTAAGGCACCCTCCTATTAGGGGAGGTGCCTATGCAACACCTTTAGTCAGTCTCCAGTCTGCTAGTTAGTTGTCAGGTTCCTGTGTTCCTGTACCATTATCCCGGTACCTGCCTTCCCATATTTATCTGTCTCTGCCGTGCCGACAATATCTGTCCTTAGCTGCCTGCCTGTCTGCCTCAGCCATCCCACCTGTTCCTTGCACCTGTGCGTTACCTGTCCTTGCGGTCAGCTGCCACAGTCCCAGTCACTACCCTGGGAGTGGTACCTGGTGTCTGCCTTGTGGTAGGCACTTAGTTAAGCCCGGGCCCCCTCTGTGGTCCAGTAGATCCACTAACTCCGCTCGCTCCCTCTACACTGGTCGCGAGAGTTAAGCCTGCTTTACATGTTACGATTCAGCATACGATATCATATGCGATCGTAACCGCCCCTATCGTATGTGCGGCACGTTCAATTTGTTGAACGTGTCGCACAAACGATTTTTTTTATCATCAAACGAACTTACCCTTCCATACGACCTCAATGTGGGCGGCGAACATCCACTTCCTGGAGTGAGGGGGACGTTCGGCGTCATATCGACGTCACGCGGCAGCTGACCAATAGAAGCGGAGGGGCGGAGATGAGCGGGACGTAAACATCCCTCCCACCTCCTTCCTTCCGCATAGCCGGTGGGAGCTGTGGGACGCAGGTAAGCTGCTGTTCATCGTTCCCGGGGTGTCACACACTGCAATGTGTGCTACCCCGGGTACGATGAACAACCTGACGTTCAATTTTTAGGAATTGAACGACGTGCATGCGATGAACATTTTACCGTTCAATTGCAATCGCACGTAGCTGTTACACGCTACAATGTAACTTACGATGCCGGATGTGCGTCACTTACGACGTTACCCCGCCGACACATCGTAAGATATATTGTAGCGTGTAAAGCGGGCTTTATACCTATTGACTCCAAATACATTGCATAATGGCTATCAAAGCTGCCCTATAGACCCTATTGATTCCGAATCCATCTCGTGGTGACTATCAAAGTCACCCTACAGACCAGGATGACTTTAATTGAGTCTATTGGCTCTCTGCAATAATGACCAACTTCTTGTAAAGTATTTTTCAATAAATCTATAATGCAGCCTCCAACGTTGATGTGAACCGATCCTTACTAGGAACAATTATAGCCACCCAACATTACAAATGTAACTTGGGTAACTTTTTCCTTTATCATCTGTTCACCAATGTGCAAAAAAATTACCCAAACACCTTATAGTTTCTCCTCCATCCTCTCCATCTTTCATTCTCATTCAGAATAGTCCTAGTCCACAATTGAGTCTAAAATGTCCTCATGGCCGCCCTCACGTGTTCAGCCCCATAAATATGCTTCGATAACGTTCAACAACCCAAAGATATAAAATCCTAAACACATTATTCGGTTTAATGTGAGATTTATCCATTTCCCATTTATTTCGGTCTTTACACTAAATCTGTTGAAGTGTTTCATAAAGTTCTATGTGTCTGTTTTAACAAAGGTGGTTTGTAGCATGGCAGAGTGCCCACGGTTGACCCATATTTGCCATAGAGAATAACAGTTTGAGACAAAGCCAGCTGGGCTCGCAATACCTTTTGGATCACTGTGCAGTCACGTAATTTGTATACAATTAAGCCTGACATTTCATCATAAGCCCTAAGTGTAATTCAGCAAATAAATAACTAGAAAGTAGATTTAAATGTGTTTTCTCTGGAGCAGGTCTGAAGCCCATTAGAATCGACATGTTTGGCCATAATAGGCTATTGGCACAATTCCATTTTGCATAGTCAATAGGTACTTTTTTAGAAAAAATAAATAAATACATTGGGATTTGGGGGCAGGGATAAGAATTTTTTGGTTTCCTAAATTATTTGTATATTAGTCAGACTGGAATATGTGTAACTGGTTTGTCATGCAGAATCGAGGCAGAACAGGTTTACGGAGAGATGGTTAATTTAGGGAAAAATAATTAATTACATTCTCAAATGTATATTTAGCTAGGTTATTAATGCTCGTTAAGCAAATCCGATGGCTCAATCAATATACAAACAACTTTGCGCGACATTAGATTGTATCTGCATCTCTTGGGATGAAAATTTTTGGTTTGTTTTTGCAAAAGTTATACTTTGGGAATTAATGTATAAAACGTATCCCTCTCTCATAGATTAAATGGGGTCCGATGAAATTGGAAACGGTGTGGTTTTTTTTCTAAACGAAGGTAGATTGTGAACAGAGTCGGAACAAGGATTAGTGTGAATGGGAACAACTTCCGCTATGCCCCAATCTGAATAAAGAAGGGTCAGGGGCTGCAGGGGCAGTTAGGGGGTCACTTAAGGAACAAGGGGAGATTTAGAGGACAGTGTATTCCTCAATATATAAGGGGTGGGTTTAAGTTATCATAAAAAGGATTGATATTGTCATGGGGTATGTACAGATTGAACAGGGGTTCCTAGGCTAAACCTAAGACTGGGCCTCCTGCGCTGTCTCTTATCTTGAAGATAGGCTTGATAGTAGTCAGGCTCGAGCTCCCAGCGTGACCCTGTCTCCTGTCCGAGCCCTGCTACTACTCCCCCACCCTGGGAGCGGGCTGGAAACCTAGTAACCAAAAGCCAACAAAAAAGCACAGACAAGGATAAACAAAAACTTGCGCACACTGCGCTTAAACATGAAGGGGGGACAGTTTGTGAACTGGGGAGTAAAGCAAAAGGGGTAGGAAAGAAACACACAACTGGAGGACTCACACACCACGCGAAACCAAAACTTGTAGATCACCATACAACAGTATAACCACAGGAACCTGGAAGCAAAGCTATATCTGGCACTCAGCCCTAGTCTCCAGAGCATTATAAAGGGTGAGGGCAGCTGGTGGTGATCAGCAGCCTGAGCTCCCAGCAGATGATCACAAGCCAGCAGGGATTGACTCCTGCTGTACTGGAGAGCAGTGACCGAGAACCAGCCAACGCCCAAGACAGGCTGTGCAACTAAGTGATCCCAGGCTGTTTGACAGACTCTGCAATATGAACAGAGCCCAACGCCGTCATGACACCCAGCAAGTGCAATGCCGAACACTGCATGACAGATATGGGACGAAATGTACGTTTTGCCATTTTGATGAGACATGCTCCCGCTCGCTGCTATATATAATATCTCGAAAAACAAATTGCTATGTTCTGAGAAATGACAAAATATGGTGGTTTAAGAAAAGGTTTGTCCTTTGCTATTTGCTCTTTCCCTTTTTTGTTACAATTATCACAACGAGACAGTTTTTCTGTGCCCTGACAAGTTCAAGGAGAAGGATCTAAACCTCTGTTAAGAAGTTGGGAAATTTGGTATCAGATCTTTGCCATTGAAGAATATGTTGGCACTTTATAAAAGAAAAATTAAATATTGGGTGTCTCTGTGCCGACCTGTTTGCCCAAGTCTGTGCCAGCCCTCCGTGATAGGACTAGTACCACTGGACACAGTCGAAACCTGAGTTGCTCGGGTTCATGTCTGGTACTCTGTAGTGCTGGCATCACTGCAGGGATGCCGACTTACTCACCACCGTGGCTGGGTCCCATTCTCCCCTGCTGCTGCATGGCCTTCCATGTGCTATCCTGAATCCTTCCTCGCCCTGGCCCTGTACATGCCACAAAGGGTTCCTGCAAGTGCACCTCTTAACAGGCCAGTGCGCCATTTCCCGGAAATACCTTTCAACCTATGACTTAGATGCACTGGGTATTTAAGGCATCCTCCTATTAGGGAAAGTGCCTGTTCAACATTCCTAGTTAGTCAGTGTTCTGTCTGTCTAGCTAGTTGTCAGGTCCCGTTATTCCTGTGTCAGTCATCTGTACCTGAGTCTGCCTTCCCATAGCTATCATTCCCTGCCGTGCCCACCATTCCTATCTGCACCCATATGTCCAGCTTGCCTCAGTCATACCACCTATACCTGAGTCCATCACCTGTCCTGGGGTCAGCTGCCACAGTCCCAGTCACTGCCCTAGGAGTGGTACCTGGCATCCACCATGCGGTGGGTGCTTAGTTAAAAACCTCCCTATAAAGGGTAAGCCCGGGTCCACCCTGTGGTCCAGTGGGTTCACTAATCCCACTCACTACCCCTACACCAGCCTTGAGCATTACATACTTACTATGGTGGAATAGGGGTATTCTGCTGTCCCATCCTGAGTTTGAGTCTCTAATACTGGTTTTGGGCCTACTCACAACCAACCCTGTGTCTGTTCCTCCGGCATTCAGATGGCCTCCACACAACTTGTTTCAACCTCTCAATCTCAACAACTCCATGTATTTTTCTTCTGAAAGAATATATTAAATATAACTCCTCCCACTTTTCTTAACTGTCTACTCTCTTACTGCCCCTGTCACTAGGCAACTTCCAATACATTGCCATGGAGCAGTACCTAAAACCGGACACTAGATGGCCACATACAGTACAGACCAAAAGTTTGGACACACCTTTTTATCTCTAGAACAACTGTTAAGAGGAGACTTTGTGCAGCAGGCCTTCATGGTAAAATAGCTGCTAGGAAACCACTGCTAAGGACAGACAACAAGCAGAAGAGACTTGTTTGGGCTAAAGAACACAAGGAATGGACATTAGACCAGTGGAAATCTGTGCTTTGGTCTGATGAGTCCAAATTTGAGATCTTTGGATCCAACCACCGTGGCTTTGTAGAAAAGGTGAACGGATGGACTCTACATGGCTGGTTCCCACCTTGAAGCATGGAGGAGGAGGTGTGATGGTGTGGGGGTGATTTGCTGGGGACACTGTTGGGGATTTATTCAAAATTGAAGGCATACAGAACCAGCATGCCTACCACAGCATCTTGCAGTGGCGTGCTATTCCATCCGGTTTGCATTTAGTTGGACCATCATTTATTTTTCAACAGGACAATGACCCCAAACACACCTCCAGGCTGTGTAAGGGCTATTTGACTAAGAAGGAGAGTGATGGGGTGCTATGCCAGATGACCTGGCCTCCACAGTCACCAGAACTGAACCCAATCGAGATGGTTTAGGGTGAGCTGGACCGCAGAGTGAAGGCAAAAGGGCCAACAAGTGCTAAGCATCTCTGGGAACTCCTTCAAGACTGTTGGAAAACCATTTCCAGTGACTACCTCTTGAAGCTCATCAAGAGAATGCCAAGCGTTTGCAAAGCAGTAATCAAAGCAAATGGTGGCTACTTTGAAGAACCTAGAATATAAGACATATTTTCAGTTGTTTCACACTTTCTTAAGTATTTCATTCCACATGTTTTCATTCATAGTTTTGATGCCTTCAATGTGAATCTACAATTTTCAGAGTCATGAAAATAAAGAAAACTCTTTGAATGAGAAGGTGTGTCCAAACTTTTGGTCCGTACTGTACATAAAATATGCATTAACACATTAGTCACATCACCATTATTTACATCATTGTTTTGTGCTGATGATTGATGTCTTCAGGCTGGGGTCTTAAAGGCCCAGGACCACCTAAAGCCTGCTTTAAACGTTACAATTAATCGTGCGATTGCATTTGCGATCGCACCCGCCCTCATCGTTTGTGCGGCCCGGGCAATATCTTGCCTGTGTCGTACAATGCTGTAACACCCCCCCCCGTCACACATACTTAACTCCCGAATTACCTCACTGTGGGCGGCGAACATACACTTCCTGAAGGGGGAGGGACGTTCGGCGTCACAGCGACGTCACACAGTAGCTGCCCAATAGAAGCAGAGGGGCGGAGATGAGCGGGACGTAAACATCCCGCCCACCTCCTTCCTTCTGCATTGCCGGAGGCCGCAGGTAAGCTGCAGCTCATTGTTCCCGCGGTGTCACACGTAGCGATGTGTGCTGCCTCGGGAACATTGAACAACCGGACGTTCGATTTTTAGAAAATGAGCGTCGTGTCAACGATGAATGAGAAGGTATTTCTGCTCGTTCATAGCTGTCACACGCTACGATATCACTATGATGCCGGATGTGCGTCACTTATGACGTGACCCCGCGAGATATATCGTAGTGTGTAAAGCCCGCTTTACACATGGATGACTGCCGATTTTTTGAATTTTCAGGTACAATCGTGACTAATTCTGAGATGATCCAAGCTCAAAAAAGGACAAGATTCACTGACGGGACAGGGAAGTTTCAGGGTGGGTCACGATGTTCTTAAGCTACCAACTCAAAGTTTGGTAAGTATGCTCAGTCTTCATTGGATGGAGGTGCAATGCCATTTTTTGGCTAGAGGCTCCTTATACGAGATTTTACTATAGAATATGCGCACAGTCCGATCCAATCATCTAGCAGCTCTGCAGACAGTTACGGATAATATCTACTTTTGTATTATGTTGGCATACGATCACTTAGAATCCCATATATTGTCACAAACACAAAGTGACTGTGAGTATAATGTAGTAAATACAAAGTTATTACGATCCAGTCCTGAATAATGTGATACTTGTGTCTAAATGTGACATGCAAAACAGCGGGGAAGAAAACAATGCACTACACAGCGAGTCTTCTCCTACGTGCAAGCGGAATATGACACGAAGCATTATACGTTTGGCCTGTTGGGCTCGTAGTCACAGTCTTTGGGTTCATACGTCATTAAGCATTTGATAGAATAAATGAGAAGTGGCACAGTAATTACTCCACATTACCAAAGAAGACAGAGCAGGGCTTGACGGTACCGCCATGGAACTTCATTTTTTTTTTTGCTATTCAGCTCTATAGTTTGTTTCCTCCGGCCTTAATGTCTCTTTAGCGTTGAGTTTCCTGAGCTGCAGGTTTGTAATACAGGCATATGTGTGCGGCAGCTGGAACCGTACCCCTTGAGGGGGCTACCTGGCAAGGCAAGGAATATGAAAGGAGAAAGCAAAGTCATTCTCTTTGTTGCTAAACCCATATTTAAGAATTAAGTGCATTATAGATTAATTTAATTTATTAATTTATATGATAGACTATATAATAGTACATACAGGCCTACATGTTTTAAAATATACAGTATATAGACATATAGTGCTATATATATATATATATATATATATATATATATATATATATATAATATATATACTGCTCAAAAAAATAAAGGGAACACTTAAACAAGAATTTTGTATTTTAGTGTTCCCCTAATCTTTTTGAGCAGTATATATATATATATATATATATATATATATATATATATATTTATATGTTCCAGTAACAACCCATCCAATCCACACAGGCAGAGAAGCCATAACTGTCCATAAATATAGTGATGTGTAATAATGAGAAATGATATAGAGAAAAGGTATTGAATATGTTTAATGACATTTATTTAATATTTCATATAAAAGCGTTTGTTAGTGATGAAAATGCAAGACACCTCCTGTATAGAGACACTTGTCGCCTGCATTGCTCAGGTGGAATTTTGGCCCATTCTTCCACACAAACACTCTTCAAATCCTGATGGTCCTGTGAAGTCAGAGCTTTAGTCCCTTCAATAAATTTTCTTTTAGATTCAGGTCCGGTGATCGGCGTGGCCATTCTAGCAGCTTTATTTTCTTTTTTTGAAACCAATTGAGACCCAGCTATGATAAAGTCCAACAGCTTGGGTCTGGTGTTTTCAGGCTGGGGAGATCCTTGGTTATTGAGCCCCACCCCAGCCTAAAAATATCAGCAGGCAGCACCCAGAATTGTCACATTCATTAGATGCGACAATCTCAGCACTTAAATCGGCTTTTCCAGATTGCCCTGTGCGATGGCAATTGGGGTAATAAGGGGTTAATCATAGCTCACAGCTGCCACTAAGCCCTAGATTAGTATTGGGGGTGTCTATGAGACCTTCCCATTACTAATCTGTAAGTAAAAGTATATAAACACAACCACAAAAAAAATCCTTTATTTGAAATAAAATACCAAAAACATCCTCTTTCACCACTTTATTCACCCCCAAAATGCCCTGCAGGTCCGACATAATCCACACGAGCTCTCACAATGATTCTAACTCTGCTACATCTGAATTCACAGCGAGTGTTAAAGAACATGACTGCCCACTGTGAGGTTCACTATATGGAGAGAAGGTATGCACACCAGTGACTATGTAAGGGTAATATATGGAAAGCAGAAACTGCTGTGTGAATACTGACATGAAAAATCCAATAGCTATATGTGAGAGTGAAAGTATGAAAAATGGAACCTGCATTACTGCCATGAATATATGAATAAAGAGAAATTTAGCTATTGAATTGATCAATAAACAGAGCCCCAACACTACGCCAAAGTATTTCTCTACGTTGGGGTCCCTAGCTTGTGTGTGTCCTCTCATGCAGTTAAAAAACTTACCTTGTATGGAAAGCTGAGACCCCGGCTATATATGCGTACAATGTGGACTGGCAATAGGAGTAGGTGGGGCCGGGTTCACAAATGAAAGACTACAAATCAATCAAGAAATAACGTCTGGAACAACATTCTGAGTCTGAACTGGGTGCAAAGACCTAAAAAAACTGTGAGGCTCAGGCAGAGACTGAGTGAGCCGCGCGATCAGTGGTGACATCACTCAAGTTAGTTGTGGGCACAGCTGGAAGTTCTCATGGCCCTCCACCTGTGTCCACCTGTGTCTAAGTTGCCAGATCCGGATCAATGCCCGGAATTCCATGAGCATTGTGAGCCTTGGCCCGACACTCGAGTAGTTTTGAAACAGTGCGGATCCGGACTTTTACAGTCCGGGTCTGCCCATCACTAGAAGATACTAAAATGCTAGAAGAGATAGGTAATACCCCTTTCGAGGGATAGCTATATAACAGGGCACCTCAACGGCTATTGGGTCCAACTCCCTACGAGTGTGGGGTTTCCTAAATCATCCCAGTTATATGTTTATCCAGCTTTGGCTTGAAGATTTCCATTGATGGAGTGCACAGTTCCTCCTGTGGCCTGTTCTACTCTCTGACTGCCTTCACTCCACCATATCTCCACCATATTTGCCAACAGTCCTAGGATAGTTCCAGAATGGGACAGAGTATATACTCAAGCTTGATTGTTCCCTTAAGCAGGTTAAAGGTCCTGATTTGGGGGTTTGAAATGTCGGTAAATACGACTACACATATAAACGCATCCATACAACTTGAACCACAGTATTATGGCAATGAATATATGCAAATTTCTAAACTCAACTTTCCAAAAGTCAATCAACAAACTTTTAGAACTTCGTCATCCTAAACAATTAGTTAAAACTTCAAAGTATTTCAGAAACAAGTCATCTCTATAAACACTTTTCATTGTGGTACGGGGCTCTTAGCGCCTCCAACCTCCCCATTGATGAGATGAATAGTAGATTACGCCCTGTCCAAATACATAGGCAGCTTCCGCAGTGTGCAGGTGGTGGATGTCCTTTTAGACCACAAATGAGTGCAATATTCTGCATGTTTTATAGACAATTGTTCCTAATTCAATTAAGTCACCACTCCTTTTGCATGGCAAATGGCATACTAAGACTTGAGGCCAAGAGCGGGGTCTTTCTGTGATTTCAATGGTCAGTTGGTGCATGTAAGGAATCATTAAGAAGACCTATTGTACACATGGCATTGTTCTCTATATATTTGCATGTATAAATAAAGAACCAGTAGGCACCTTTATTACTGGCAAATACCCCTCTGACCCTTGGAGCTTAGGAAAATCATTCACAACAGATTTCCGAAAACATAACCCAGCATTTCAATTCACTGCTCATTGTTTTTTCATTAATTTTGATGCTTTGTATATTATATAAACAGTCCCAAATTTTGTATCATTGACCATATATCAAAAAATTGACACATTCAAATACTGCACAGTTTGTTACAATTGCTTTCTTTGACTATCTAGACATGAAGTTTTTCAAAGAGTTTTTTGGTGCAGAAATTGAATTGAGCAGAAACTCTCCAAATCTCAAAACACCTAATCAATCTTCAATTTCAACTTGGATTCTGTTCTAAAAACTTACTTAAACGACTCTGTAGCCTAAAACTGCTTCAGAAGCTGTTGGAAAATGCTTCTGATTAATTTCTATGCAAAATATATTTTAATATTCTTATGAAGAGGGGATTTTTTTTTGTGTTTTTTTTTTTTTCCTAAAGATGTTTTGAAAAACGCTTGGAGAAGAAAAAAAATACATCTCACTTCTTTAAAGACAATCCTGAAGGAAACCTGTCCAAAGTAAGCGCTGATCAATCAAAAAGGTTTTAAGGCTGTGTCCGCACTTTGCGTTTCAGCTGCTTTTTAGGTCAGTTTTGAACTGCAGCGTTTTCATGCGTTTTGATTTTCCAGCAGTCTTTGGAAAATTGTGGATTTCTTGTGTGCACTTAGCGTTTCCAAATGCAGCGTTTAATTTGCATAATTTTGGGCAAAAACTCTGCGTTCAAAGAAGCAGCATGTCAATTGTTTTTGCCATTTGGGCTGCGTTTTGCTAACATTGAAGTCAATGAGAAGTAGCAAAAAGCAAGAAATATCAAAATTGCAGCGTTTTACCTGCTTTTTGGCTGCAGAAAGAATGCGTTTTGGACTACATAAACGCATGCTTTTCTGACATCAAAATAATGGAATGATATGTCCCTTTACACACACACATAGTCCGACAATTAATAAATTAATGAAAAATATTAATTAATTGCTATTTTAGCGATAAATAGTATAAAACCGCTATAATTATATGAAATATAACTATTTTCATTTTGATTTCAATAATTATATATGTGGTCCTTTTTTCCCCTTTTTTCATTCTGTTTGACTGTTTAAACTTTATTTAGCAATGTCTTTATGTTCAAAACGCATCTGTCTAAACGCAATGGAAAAGCATGTAAAAAGCGCTAAAAAAGTGGCTAAAACGCGGTAAAAACGCATGCGTATTTACCGCGATTTAGTGGTCAAAAGTAACTTTGGCAAAAGCAATTTCTGCCAGAGGATGCGTTTAGAACTACAACTAGGACGACGCAAAGTACGGACATAGCCTAAGGAGCACTCTAGGAAAAAAAAAAAAAAAACTCTTCCAAAACTCCTTAAAACCTCTTTGGGAAACTGTTAAGGAAATTATATAACTCCTTTAAGGCTATGTCCGCACTTTGCATCGAGGTAGTTGCAGTTCTAAACGCATCCTCTGGCAGAAATTGCTTTTGCCAAAGTTGCTTTTGACCACAGAAACGCGATAAATACGCGTGTGTATTTACTGCGTTTTAGCCGCGTTTTTAGCGCTTTTTACATGCGTTTCCATTGCGTAAAGACAGATGCATTTTGAACATAAAGACACTGCTAAATAAAGTTTAAACTGTCAAACACTATGAAAAAAGGAAAAAAGAAAATAAAACAAATATAATTATTTAAATCATAACGAAAATAGTTATTTTTAATATATTTATAGCGGTTTTATACTATTTATGGCTAAAATAACAATAAATTAATATTTTTAATTAATTTAATTGTCGGACTATGTGTGTGTGTAAAGGGACATATCATTCCATTATTTCGATGTCAGAAACGCATTCTTTCTGCAGCTAAAAAGCAGGTAAAACACTGGAATTTTGATGTTGCTTGCTTTTTGCTACTTCTCATTTACTTCAATGATAGCAAAATGCAGCCCAAAATGGCAAAAACAATTGAATGCAAAAGCTTCTTTGAATACTGAGTTTTTGCCCAAAAATATGCAAATTAAACGCTGCGTTTTGAACAGCAAAGTGCGCACAAGAAATCCCCATTTTCCATAGACTTTGCTTGAAAATCAAAACGCATGCATTTTGGCAAGAAAACGCTGCAGTTCAAAACGCAGCTGAAACGCAGGTAAAAACGCAAAGTGCGCACATAGCCTAAAACTCCGAAAAAGTACATGCACACAACAATTTTAATCTGACTGTGGATCTGCCAGAGTTTTGCCATCACAATGTCAATTCAGTAACTTTTTTCTTGAAGCAGCTCCGTTGATAGTTTTGCTGTTGTTTTCACCGCACCATCGGCCTCTTTTTTTGGGGGGTATCTTCTATAAGGAGAGTGGGCGGCTTCCAAATGAATCCGCCCAAAGAATGAACATGTTAAAGAGGTGGTTCACTCCTTTTCATTACTAGCCACATCGATATTATGTTGAGAAGCAAAGTTTCACTCAAATAAATTGTGTAGCGAATAGTGCCTGTGGGCGGCGCTATTCTGCTCCGCTTATCCCCATTAAGTGCCCCCCAGGTGTCCGTGATCTCAGGGATCCGGTGATGTCACGTCAACTTCCTGTTGACCTGATATCACCGTGGCCGGCCCCAGTCTCCATGAGTGATTGGGCTGTGCGCAACGTTTCACCGCTCATCACAGCCCAGCGTGTCTCCTTTTTGCGGTTCTCTGAAGTGAAGAAGGAGGGAGCAGGGAGATGCTGGGCTGTGACACTAGACTGTGCTGAGCGTCGCCCCCAGCCCGCTTCAGTTGACGTGACATCACCAGACATCAGAAGTCACGGAGCCCAGGGGTCATTCGAAGGGGAGGAGTGGTCCACAATAGCGCCACTCACAGGCACTATTGGTAACACAAGGTATTTGAGAGAAACATTGTTTCTGAACATAATATCGATGTGGCCAGTAATGAAAAGGGGTGAACCACTTCTTTAATTTTTTTAACAACTGCAAAGTTTCTGAACCCTGAAGCAGTTAAAAAAAGTGAAATAAGTCAGAACATTTGCACAACAATGCTGTTTTGACATTGCTGTGTATTATGTCATAGTCTTTGAACTAAAAAACTCAGTGTGAACCTACCTTAAAGTGTCTTAAAGCACCACTATAGTGTTTTTATTTATTGCACCGCTGTAGCGGTGGTTTAAATCTAAGGGGTACTTTGCACGTTGCGACATCGCTACTGTGATGTCGTTGGGGTCAAATCGAAAGTGACGCACATCCAGCGCCGGTAACGACGTTGCAACGTGTAAAGCCTAGAGGCACCGATAAACAATCGCAAAAGCGTCGAAAATCGGTGCTCTGTGTAGTGTCGGTCATTTCCATAATTTCGCTGCAGCGACAGGTACGATGTTGTTCCTCGTTCCTGCGGCAGCGCACATCGCTGTGTATGAAGCCACAGGAGCGAGGAACATCTCCTTACCTGCGTCCCGGCCGGCTATGCGGAAGGAAGGAGGTGGGTGGGATGTTTATGTCCCGCTCATCTCCGCCCCTCCGCTTCTATTGGCCGCCTGCTGTGTGACGTCACTGTGACGCTGCACGACCCGCCCCCTTAGGAAGGAGGCAGGTCGCCGGCTAGAGCGACGTCGCAGGGCAGGTAAGTGCGTGTGAAGCTGCAGTAGCGATAATGTTCGCTACACCAGCTATCACAAGATATCGCATGTGCGACGGGGGCGGGTACTATCGCGCTCGGCATCGCTATCATCGGCTAGCAATGTCGCAGCATGCAAAGTACTCCTAAGTCCCCTGAGGCCTGTCCTTTACTCACCTTCTTCCACCTACATTCTTTTCCAGCCCCGCTCCGGTCAGTCTTCGCTGAAAAGTGACCTGACGGCAGCTCCAGTGTTTAACGGAGTGAGCCAGAGGCATCTCTATTACAGCTTTATTGTGGCCTCACTCTGGTCTTGCTCTGGCCTCGTTCTGGACTCATTCTGGCCTCGCTCTGGTCTCATCCTGGCCTCGCTCTGGTCTTGCTCTGGCCTCGTTCTGGACTCATTCTGGCCTCGCTCTGGTCTCATCCTGGCCTCGCTCTGGTCTTGCTCTGGCCTCGTTCTGGACTCATTCTGACCTTGCTCTCGCTCTCATAGACATGTATTGATCAGCTGTGATGTAGGTTCTGACTTTCAGCTAGTCAGAAGTTACAGTCACAAAATGGCGCTGTGGGACCAGAGCAGCATTGGTAAAGTATCGAAACGTCGGAAGGTGAGTATAAGCCATGGGGCAAGAAACTTACATTTAAAGCACCACTACAGAGGTGAAAAAAAAGAAAATTCTGTAGTGATACTTTAAATGGAGATTCCTTTAATATAGATATATACAATTCACAACATGAAGTATAGCGAGTCACATAGGCCCCGATTCCTCAAAGCACGTGAGCCAAAATTGCTTTAAAACGTCTCAAAGTGTTGGTGTTACTGAGTTGCACAAAAATGTAACAACTTTTGGCATTTTCACCCTAGTTTCTTCCAGCTTCGTCAAAATGGGTAAAGCTGAGGCAGAACAGGGGTGCACACCATTCATCAGATACTCCAGATTTTGGACATGCATGCACCTCTTTATAACTTGGGAGCGTCTTACTCCCGTACAACTCCCGCACCAAGACCGGCAGGAAAATTGCCAATCTTGATCTACCTAAGCAGTAGAGAGAGGGCAGCCAGCACGAAACAGTAGAAGTGGCAACACTGCTACTCCTCAACCTCGCCTCTCTGCTAATCTTTTCACTGGCTTCCCATTGCCCAACGACTCCAGTTCAAAATCCTAACCATGACATACAAAGCCATCCACAACCTGTCTCCTCCATACATCTGTGATCTAGTCTCCCGGTACCTACCTGCTCGCAACCTCCGATCCTCACAAGATCTGCTTCTCTATTCCCCTCTTATCTCCTCTTCCCACCATCGCTTCCAAAATTTCTCCCATGCTTCCCCCATACTCTGGAACTCTCTGCCCCAACACATCAGACTCTCTCCTACCGTGGAAATCTTCAAAAGGAACCTGAAGACCCACCTCTTCCGACAAGTCTACAACCTGTAGTAACCCTCAGTCTACTATACTGCTGCACGACCAGCTCTACCCTCACCCATCCCTTGCTGTCCACTACACCGCTGCATGACCAGCTCTACCCTCATCTATTGCATCCTCACCCACCTTTTGTAAACTATGAGCCCTCGCGGTCAGGGTCCTCTCTGCTCCTGTACCTGTCTGTGCCTTGTATTGTTTATGATTATTGTACTTGTTACTATTATGTAGAGCCCTTTCCATATGTAAAGCGCCATGGAATAAATGGTGCTATAATAATAATAATAATAATAATAAAAAAAAATAACAATAATAATAATAATAATAACACTTGTGGCACTCAGAGAGGATGCCCCTTCCAGCCATTCACCCACCAGGGAAAAAGAATTAATATTTCCCAGACTGGGTAACAGACCATGCTTGGATAGAGGTGTTCATAAACCATATATATGGTTGGATGGCTCCATGATAGAAAGTAGCAGGGTTTTATAGACTCATGTCATAAAGCCAATCATAGACTGTAAAAAAGGACAGACTGTCCCTGCTGGATCATACTACCGAGTCATAAATGTGCTGCTATGTAGGCAGGGCTTTGTTATGGCACCATAGTATGGTGGTGTATTCCTTAGAAGCAATGCTATATAAGAAATGAATTACATAATTATTTTTATTATATTTTTGAAGAATATGTAACTGAGATAAAATATTACATTCTATATAAATTTTAATTTTAAATATTAAAAGATAGATATATATATATATATATATATATATATATATATATATATATATATATATTCATTTAATATTATAAATGATAATTTATATAGAATATAGAATTAAATATTTTATCCAAATATGTTGTTAAAAATATATATATAGTAAGTGAATATATATATATATATATATATATATATATATATATATATATATATAATATTTTTCTTATTCTTTTGTAAAAGGACCTTATATAATATAATTTTTCTTACTTTTATGTTTTGGTTTTTATTTTTTTTACAGAAAGTATAGAGAATTTCAGAAAGGTCTTCGTTTGCCTTTGTTTGCACAACGTCATTTAAAAGTTTTATTTCACCAGATAAACCCTATTGTTCCAGTGATGGGAAGGACAACACTCGCCCTCTCAGGTGAAGGAAAGGATTGAAATGTTGAACAGAAAAGCAGCCTTGTCTTCTGAACAGATGGTGATGGCCCTGTTGCTAGGATTAGGCATCAAGAATGTAGGTTTTCTTTTTTTTTTTTTTTTAATTCCAGATTATTTGCCTCAATACCATGAATATCCTGAGTGAGTTTCCTAAGGCCGAAAACATGTAAAGAAACAACAATATAAAGAACTTATAAGAAAAAAACAAAACAAAAAGAGCACAGAAGAAAACTAAATAAATGCAAAATAATAATAAAGAAAAAAAAGAAATAAAAAGCAAAAAACAAAACATATGCAAAATAATAAAAAAAGGAACACAGAAGAAAACTAAACAAATGCAAAATAATAATAAAGAAATATAAAGCAAAGAAAAACCAAATGCAAAATAATAATAAAATAAGGAACAAAAAAATAAAGAAATACAAATAAAAAAAACAAATACAAAATAATAGTAAAATAGCAAATAGGGATCGAATGCCCTAATATTCGCTTCGCCGATTCGGCGAATACATCACCGCTATTCCACGGTTCGCGAATATTCGACGCCCAATGTAAGTCTATGTAATTCTTTTTCTCGCTCTCATTACGCCGGACCTGGAGGCTGGAAAACAAGCGCTAGGAAATCAGAAATTAAACTGAAAGTATCGGAGCAGATGTAGTTTTATTTGTCGGATACCGAATGGTGCGAATAGCCTGTTATCAGTCAGATACTACAATGACCTCACTGCCCCATCACCGTGCGGAGCTGCCGCCCCACCACCGTGCGGAGCTGCCGCCCCACCACCGTGCGGAGCTGCCGCCCCACCACCGTGCGGAGCTGCCGCCCAACCTACACCCCACCTACTGTCTCCTCCCCAAAATCCTTTAGGATGTAAGCCCGCAAGGGCAGGGCCCTCTTCCCTCTGTGACAGTCTGTCTATTGTAACGTGTATATGTATTTTGTATGTAACCCCCTTCTCATGTACAGCACCATGGAATCAATGGTGCTCTATAAATAAACAATAATAATAATAATAAAGATACTGAATAGTGGTGAATAGATTCGCTCATCTGTGACGCCCTGTCAAAACCAGGTAGTCACAGAAAGAGTTAATCCACCTTGGCAGCTACACAATCCCCACACAGATGTACACCAGCCAATCAGGCCCTTCTCACCCCCTCCCCAGGAAAAGGGAGGGGGGCGAGAGGAGCTAAGGAAGTGTAGAGAGTTTAGTTTGAGTTGTGCAGTAGTCAGTGAAGCGTTGACAGGGGAAGCTTGGAGCTCCCCAGGAGAAGGTGGTAGCTGGGGTTGGAGCCCTGGACTACTTACCGGACTAGGTGGCTGTGAGGGCCACAGGTGACGGAGATCCGGTCGCGGGGATTCTGAGGCGACCGGGACAGGATTGTAGGCCGCCGGTGCTGGGAGAGGGACCCGATGCGGAGGTTGTTCAAACGGACTAGTCCAGACAAGAAAGAGACAGGCAGAGAGTGTGGAAAGAAGGGCCCTGGCTGTACATCTGGGTGTGGGACCTGAAGACACCCGCCAAAGGTGACCGGCCATTTGGCAGGTTGGTTGACAAAACAGACTCTGTTTCCTGACCCTACACATGAAAGCAGCCTCATCCAACACCAGGACAACCGAACTGTAAGTATGCTGATCCCTGCAAGCCCTGCCACCACCACAACTCTCAATTGGGCCCCGGGACTACAACTCCCCTACCCGTGGAGGGGATCCCACCTTGCTGCCCCACGCCATAAGTCCCGGGCACGGTCCCCAGAGAAAGCGGCGGTACCACCATCTCATCACCACAACCCACGGGTGGCGTCACAGACAATCTCCCCTCTACATATTCCCCTTTTGTTGTGGCGCCTCGGATCACAGACCGGTTCACGCCACCGTGATACTTCTAGAAGCGACCCCATTGGCCTGGTGCTGAGTACCCCCTATCCAGGGGCGACACACAGCCCTATTAGCGAACAAAAAAAGGGAAAGAAATTAAAAGCAAAATGCATAAAACAAATGCAAAAAAATAAAAAATTAAAAGCAAAAAAATCCCACAAATGCAAAATAATAATAAAACAAGGAACAAATTAAACTAAAGAAATAAGCAAAGAAATGCAAAATAATAATAAAATAAGGAACAAAAAGAAGCGAAATATAAAAAGCACAAAAAATGCAGATACAAAGCTATAAGACAAGAAACAAAATAAATTAAAGAAATAAAAAGCAAAAAAAAAACAGAAAAAACTAACAAATGCAAAATAATAAAATAAGAAACAAAAAAAAGAGAAATAAAAAGCAAAAAAAATATATAAATGCAAAATAATAAAACAAGAACAAAATAAATTAAAGAAAAAAAAAGCAAACAAAAAACAAAAGCAAATGCAAAATAATAAAAAAGGAACAAAAAAAAAGAGAGAAATAAAAAGCTAAAAAAAAAATTGCAAATGCAAAATGATAAAACATGGTACCAAATAAATTAAAGAAATGGAAAGCAAAAAAAAAAAAAAAAAAATGGAAAAGAAAACCCCAAGAAGACTTCATGTGCACGGAAAACCTTGAACAAAAGGGAAACCTTGTCAGACCTTGTCAGTGAAAGATTTGAGGAAATATGCCTGCTCAGCTGTCTGCAATCACCTGGGCTCGGGAGTCAGACAGGAAGGAAGATTGGTTTGGCATGAGCACAAAGTCTTTGATGCTGTGGATACCACAGAGTAAAAATCCCGCTCCCTTCCATTAGGAGTCTGTTGACTTTCTTAATTAAGACAAACATGTTTCTTTAAAACCAGGTCCCTGGAAGCAATACATTTGAAGAGGGAAGAAACAGGGGTGGGGCCGGGGGGGTCTCATATTTTCAGAAATTGAGCCAGGACCATAGTATAGGTGGTCCTACAAAACTTTTTATGAGCTTATTTTTAGGTTATACTCAGAGTAATTGAATTTAATTTCCTTTATTCAATTAAATATTTAGTAATAATCGTCTTCTAGGAATAGAATGAAATCTATTAAGGCAACATGTGTTTTAGGGAGTAGGTATTCTTAAAGAAAGGATTTTTTTTTCTTTTATTGTGGACTTTTCTTTATTGACAGATCTCGCTGGAAAGTCGAGAGTGTGTTGTTCCAACGAGGTAATCTGGTTGGCTTGGTGCTCTCTAAATAATGTTCTCCAAATCACTTGTAAAAAGAAATTTTGTGAACGTACATAAATATACAAGGAAAAAGAGAAATAAGAAAGGAAGAAAGTTGGCTGAGCACACGTGTAAAGGCGTCAGTATAGAAAGTCTTCTAAGGCTAGGGCCTCACTTTGCGTTTTTTTCCTGCGTTTCTGCAGCGTTTTGAGCAGCAGTGTTTTATGGCCAAATGGCTTGCGTTTTGTTTTTCCATGTTATCCTATGGAGATTATGAAATTTCTGACCCCACTTTGCGTTTTAAAACGCTGCGTTTAATTTGCATATTTTGTGGCAAAAACCATGCGTTCAAAGAAGCAGCATGTCAATTGTTTTTGCCATTTTGGGTGCGTTTTGCTAACATTGAAGTCTATGAGAAATGGCAAAAACCAAGATTCCAGCAAATTCCTGCGCTTTACCTGCTTTTCCAGTCCAGAAACCATACGTTTTGGACTTCAAAAACGCATGGTTTTTGGACATCAAAATAATGATTTCATATGTCCCTTTACACACACACATAGTCCGACAATTAAAACTAAGATTTTTAAGAAATTATTGCAATTTTTCCATTAAATATCATATTACCGCTATAATTTCATTAAATTAATCTATTTTCTTTATTTTTCTCAAAATTATGGATTTGTTACTTTTTTTCCAATTTTTTCATTGAGTTTGACTATTTAAACTTTATTTAGCAGTGTCTTGATCTTCAAAACGCATCTGTCAAAACGCAGGTGGAAAAGCATGTAAAAAGCGCTGAAAACGCATCTAAAACGCGGTAAATACGCATGCGTTTTCAGTGCTAAATTTCTGAAAAAGGCAACTTTGGTCAAATCAATTAAGCCCAAAATGTGCGTTTAGAACTGCAAGTAGGAAAACGCAAAGTGGGGCCCTAGCCTTAAAGGGGTTGTCTGCAAAAAAAAAAAGTAATGAAGCCAGCAGGGTAGTCAGCCAATTGAAGCTGCAGTCAGTCTTACATTTCCGTGAAAAGTTACGGGTGTAGATGAATTATAGTATTTTCTGTCCATACAATTGGTGAATGGTCTGGTTAACAGAGAAAGAAAAAAGTTATCCACAAAGCCCTCCACATTTCTGCACCGCCCTACATCTCCTCCCTTAAGGTTATGTGCGCACGTTGCGTTTTTTAATGCGTTTCCGCAGCGTTTTGAACTGCAGCGTTTTAATGCCAAAAAGCTTGCGTTTTGATTTCCAAGCAAAGTCTATGGGAATTTAACAAAATTTGTCCGCAGGATGCTTTTTTAAATGCAGCGCTTTGAGTGACAAAATTTTGTCAAAATCTCTGCGTTTATAAAAGCAGCATGTCAATTCTTTTTTGCGTTTTGGCAGCGTTTAGCTAACATTGAAGTCAATGACAGTTGTGAAAATGCATCTAAAATCAAAATTCAAGCATTTTACATGCATTTTTGGCATTATAGTGAGGTTTTGCTCTCATATGCAGCCCGACTTTAAAACAAGAGTCAAACAATAAGTTAAATTTATTTTTAACATAAATATTAAATCACAATAATCTTTTTATGAAAATTATCATTACAGTGTATGATTTAAAGCATTATTATTTTTTTTCCCTTTTTTTCCTAGTGTTTGAATGTTCAAATTTTATTTAGTGTCTTTGTATTGAAAACGCATCCCATTTTAAGCACTGAAAATGCATGTAAAACGCGGTCAAAACGCGGCAAACCATAAGAAAAACGCATGCGTATTTCCTGCGTTTTTGTGGTCAAAACGAAACTTGACATTGACAAATTCTGCCAGAGGATGCGTTTATTTCAGCAAGGAACAGAACGCAACGTGCGGACATGGCTTTAGGGTATGGTTCCACTTGCGTATGACTCCTGCGAGTCTTGCATCGGTATCACCCGGCATGGCGCACACTCTGCTAACAGGAGCGGATTGGCTGCATGTATTTCTATGCAGTTGAGACGCTCCTTTACCTAGAGCAGCAATCCGTGCCGGGTGATGCCGATGCGAGACTCTCACAAGTCATACGCAAGTGGAACCATACCCTATCTCTGTCTATCACCTATCCATCCTCTCTACAGTTCTGTACTGCCCTATCTCCACAGTTCTTTACTACCCTACATCTCCTCCCTCATCTTTGCCTATCACCTATCCATCCTCTTCACAGTTCTGCACTGCCCTACATCTCTTCATCATCTCTGTCTATCACCGACCCATCCTCTCCACAGTTCTGCACCATCCTACATCTCCTACCCATCTCTGTCTATCACCTACCCATCCTCCCCACAGTTCTACACCGTCCTACATCTCTTCCCTCATCTCTGTCTATCACCTACCCATCCTCCCCACAGTTCTGCACTGCCCTACATCTCTTCCCTCATCTCTGTCTATCACCTACCCATCCTCCCCACAGTTCTGCACTGCCCTACATCTCTTCCCTCATCTCTGTCTATCACCGACCCATCCTCTCCACAGTTCTGCACCATCCTACATCTCTTCCCTCATCTCTGTCTATCACCTATCCATCCTCCCCACAGTTCTGCACTGCCCTACATCTCTTCCCTCAGCTCAGTCTATCACCTACCCATCCTCTCCACAGTTCTGCACCGCCCTTCATCTACTCCCTCATCATCACCCTCCACTAATGACCTAAGACTGAAATCCTCTATAATCCGAACCTCCCACTCCTCTCTCCAAGACTTCTAAGGAGCTGCGCCAATTCTCTGGAACACACTACCTGTAACAATTCAATTAATTCCCAATACCCACAGTTTTAAATGTCCTCTAAAAGTGCTTTTAGGTTACCAGAGCTCACAACCACCAGGTCTCGTGGCAGCTGTCAACCTAATCATTTTAAGGGAGACTTGAAGGTTCCTGGAGTTCCCAGCTGCTGGGACATCTGGAGGCTGTGAACTCTTAAAGTTCACAACCTCCAGATGTCCCAGCAGCTGGGAACTCTAGGAACCTTAAAGGCTCCCTCAAAGCATCCTTTAAGGTTTGCAGGTCTCACAGCTACCGGACTGTCGGGCTGCTGAGCCACTGTGTCCCGCTCTCCGACAGTCCAGCAATCTGGCAGTCAGGTTACTGGAGTTCACACTGGGGGGGGGCTCCCCTGCTGTTTTCAGTGAACTAAATTGAACCCTGTGGTTGTGCTACAGGAAAACTGAATATGTCCTGCCAGGTTTCCACACAGATTCCAGCCAATTGCTGGAGGCCTTAGCAAGGAGACGCTTTAGGGTTCTTCCAAAGCAGAGGACCCCATCAACCTGTATATTTTAAATAAGTATAACTTACATTGAGTTGCTTTATTTAGAAAGCCGATTTGCACGTACTATTATAGCATTAATATAGGAGGCTCCTGTGTTGAAGACCTTCTTTTATTAGCTCAAGAGCAAAGAACAGCTTTGGAGTTCTTGGAGTGGCCATGCATTAGGTGGTCAGTGCATTAATATCAATGGGAACTCTGTATTACCTAATGTTCTCAGTGTTGGCGCTGCAGAGAAATTGAACATCTGTTTTTCAGATTTCCCCACAGATTACAGGAGGGAGTCCAAGCAGTCGGCAACCGGACATCATCATAGTGTTAGAGGACCCTTCTGCTACTATTGCCCAAAGTAGACTGCATTTTTTAGTATAAAGATCTGTTTTAAAAGCTTTGTGTAGAAAATCTGCAATTATTGGAGATGAGTGGAAGGTATTAGACAGGTTCTGCTCTATTGACTTAAGTAGTAAAAATAGCAGAAAAAAACTAACTACTAAAAAAGAATAATGTAAAAACCAGGCCCAGCAAAGTGCAGCCCATGTGCCACATCCGGCCATCTGGCTGTTCCAGTGCGGCCCATGGACCAAAACAGTCGAAAGAATGAAAACTGGACCGTGGGCTGGCACTATGCCTTCCACTGCCCAACCGTCGCTGCTTCCCGCCACCCAATGCCACCGCTATCTGCATCCTTGGTGGAGGAGGGACCGCCGCCGGCCCTTTAATCCAGCAATCAGTGAGCGAGACAGCACACGCAACGATGTCACATCATCGCTTGTGCTGTGCGGAGGGTCAGTGGACTGGAGCAGAAGTCGGAGCAGCTATCATGTTGCCCTATTTACCTGATAAGGTTATGAATGTAAAATTTCATGAGGCTCCAATTTCTGTGAACCCATAGATTAAAGGAACACGATCCTAAAATCCAGTTTGAACGGAGTGGTGGTGCACATATGCAACAAATGTACCCACAAACAGTGAAAGGAGCAGTGGTTCTACTTTGCATGACAGCTCTGTTTGCACAGGACACATGAGATTTCTGTTCTCTTGCTTAGCGGGGATCCTACCGATCAGGCTTTCATCGGTCATCCCTTTATTGGTGCTCAAAAAACAATCAAAAGAACATACTCACCGATGGTTCCACTACTGCTCTTCCATGCCAAATGTAGGACCGCTTTGGTCTTTTTTCAGTGCCTCTGTTATGGCCCCTGATTAGCTTAAGTTGTCACCATAAAACTACTCAAAAAATAACGTGTGGCGCCCCTGAGGCCTCAGCCGCCACAGGGTACTGCATCTGATTTAGAGTGCTGTACTGATCCAGGTAAGAGGGGGGTTAACCGCTGGTGTTTGGAGCTTTACACAACATCTTGTGCTCATATCAAGTTACACAAGCAGGAAACCAGGTGCATTCACACTGAAACTAGTGCAGAGGTGGTTACCATGAAGTGAGGAGAAAGAGCAGACAGGAAATCACAACAGACAGCCTGGGACACTGGAGGAGACAGGTCGCTGAGGGGCGCGCCGGATGGCTCCCCTCAGGGAGACCACCTGGAATGAGTGCTTAGGAGCTATTCCAGGGGAATGGAGAGAGAGTACCAGAACACCATGGACTCATAGAAGCGGGCAGACTAGAGGGAACCGGAACCGGGTGGACAGAGAGTAACTGAGACCACCAGGTGAGCCTGTAAGACTGAGGGGAAGCTGAACCGCTCCCTTGGAGGCCGGCGCAGACAGATTGTAGACCCCTAGGATGGACCATACTTCATGTTGCTTCATCAGATTCTGCAGGGTTGTGGGTAGACTAGGTAGTCCCCGGGCTAACCCCATTTTGAATGGGACACAACCTGGAACTGGAGTCCCCAAGTTGCTTCACGCCACGGGGATCCTCATTACACCACAACCTCAAAGGAGAAAGGTCTTACATGTTCACAGACACCAGTGGTTCCTCCTTGCTTACTCGTGATCGGCTGGGGCCCAGCACGGTGGTCACTGGTACCCCGAGGGCAGCCTTCAAACGAACTGTAAGTAAAAGTTATGGACCCGCAGTCGCTGCCTTGGCCTGTTATTACCGGTGCTGTCGCCCCGCGTTTCGCGCCAACGGTCCCCTCCCCCAGTTGCCACCATCCTCCCCGGGGCTCGCTCCACCTGTGGGCAGCTGGACTACCTGAGCTACGTGAACACCAGCCCCGGAGGAGGGGAACATCTCACAGCTGGTGGCTGATCCCTGGCCGCACACCACGGGTGGTGCTGCAAAGTATCCCCCATTCCTATCCAACACGGCTCCTGGAAGAGGAAAAGTCGCAGGGAGCGTCTGTGGCGGAGGAAGCCGAGATCCCTATCTGTACCGCAACCGGTGACACGCTTCCCAGGGACCCTTCCTCCTCCTTCCATTCCCTCTTTACACCAGACACCCTGGCACCTGTCTATACGTGTAGCCGATGGGGCCACGGAGCCAGGTCAGGCCAGTCCCAGCGAACTCCACGAAACTAGTGGCCCGATGATGAGTAACCCCCCTTAAGCGGGCTTTACACGCTGCGACATTGCTAGCCGATATGTGGTGATTGCTGCCATAGCGAAGATTATCGCTACGGCAGCGTCACACGTACTTACCTGCCCTGCGACATCGCTGTGACCGGCAATCCGCCTCCTTTCTAAGGGGGCGGTTCGTCCAGCGTCACAGCGACGTCACAGCAGCGTCACTGAACCGCCGCCCATTAGAAAAGGAGGAGCGGGGATGAGCGACCGGAACATGCCGCCCACCTCCTTCCTTCCTCCTCCGGTGGAGGCAGGTAAGATGTTTGTCGCCCCTGTGGTGTCACACACAGCGATGTGTGCTGCCACAGGAATGACAAACAACATCATACCTGTTGCTGCAGCGATATTATGGAAATGAGCGACGTGACAACGAGCAACGATTTTTGACGTTTTTGTGCTCATTGATCGTCGCTCATTTGCGTTACACGCTGCGATGTTGGTAATGGCGCCGGATGTGCGTCACTAACGACGTGACCCCGACGATATCTCGTTGCCGATGTCGCAACGTGTAAAGCCCGCTTTAGGCCCCGTGGGGCGCTACAGATGCGAATAACGGAGAACCAAATAAAGGGTACAAAAGAGTGCCAGCCGATGGTGGTGGTTGTGTATTTTTTAATTTTTGTAGACCACATTCAGGCCCTTGATAACATTTCTAAAAGAGCTTGAAAAGCCCCTTTACTTCAGGCCTTTGCTTGATTTCCCTTTCATGCTCTTTCTTTTGATCAACTGAGTTGCAAGTATTGAGAATTGCAGCAAATCAGAGTAATTCACTTTTTGGAAAATTGAGAACAGAATCTCCTAAAAAAAACAGTGGAAACTGTACGGTTATGTCCATAGACACCAAGGAAGTGGTGCAGGGGGCAGGGAGACTGACTGGCGACCGACCACGGCCGTCCAGCCAATCCAACCTTCTACACAAAAGCCCTTGTGACCCCGTGTTTCACATGAACATTCACATGTCTGTAGTCTCCTATTAGATATAATTTCATTAAACCATTTTCCTTCTGCCGTGTAACTCAGCAATCTCATTTTGTAAGGATTTAATTGCCGGCATTCCCAGTCCCATTCATCACCAATTGTCTCATTAGATCTGTTTTTGGACAACTTGTTTCACCGGACGGACTCTGGTTATTGATACTGTTGTAATGTACAAGGAAGGATACTCTCGTTACAATGTAGTTACGAAGTGGTTTCTAACTTCTCTGACCGTCACAAGATGTCATGGCATGCTGGGAGATGTAGTTTCCAAATGGAGACAAGAACATCAGATTGATAATGAAAAATTTCTTGTAAATTTCAGATTCCGTTCATTTTTTTCACTGACCATCGTCTTGTATTGGCGAGTTTGATCGATGGCTCACTTTAAAAATGGAAACATCTTCGTATTATTTTTTGTAGATACTCATTTTGCAAAACACCAGAAGACATGAGCAGCCACATAGACTATAATGGATGCATGTTCTATCCGTGCAAAACATGAATAGAACATGCACATGAGAAGCAAATGTCTAAATAAAGGCCCCGTTACACGCAACGACGTATCTAACGATATATCGTCGGAGTCACAGATTCCGTGACGCACATCCGGCATCATTAGGGACGTCGTTGCGTGTGACACCAACGAATGACCATTAACGATGGAAAATACTCACCAAATCGTTCATCGTTGACACGACGTTTATTTTCAAAAAATCGTTGATCTTTGAGGTCGCAGGTTGTTCCCGAGGCAGCACATATCGCTAGGTGTGACACCGCGGGAACGACGAACTACAGCTAACCTGCGGCCGCCGGCAATAAGGAAGGAAGGAGGTGGGCGGGATGTTACGGCCGCTCATCTCCTCCCCTCCGCTTCTATTGGGCGGCCACTTAGTGACGCCGCTGTGACGCCGCACGAACCGCCCCCTTAGAAAGGAGGCGGTTTGCTGGACACAGCGACGTCTCTATTCAGGTAAGTCCGTGTGACGGCTCTTAACGATATTGTGCGTCACGGGCAGCGATATGCCCCTGATGCACAAACGACGGGGGCGGGTGCTTTCACCAGCGATATCGCTAGCAATATCGCTGCGTGTAACACCCCCTTAAGACATCTCGTCTTAAGGCTACTTTACACAGAACGATATCGCTAACGATATATCGTCGGGGTCACGGTATTTGTGACGCACATCCGGCGCCGTTAGCGATATCGTTGTGTGTGACTAAAAGGAGCGACGATCAACGATAGCAAAAACGTCAAAAATCGTTGATCGTTGACACGTCGCTCCTTTTCATAATATTGTTGGTGGTGCGTGCCGCTGGTTATTCGTCGTTCCTGCTGCATTACACATCACTATGTGTGACACCGCAAGAACGACGAACATATCCTTACCTGCGGCCGCCGGCAATGAGTAAGGAAGGAGGTGGGCGGGATGTTACGGCTGCTCATCTCCTCCCCTCCGCTTCTATTGCGAGGCCGCTTAATGGTGCCGCTGTGACGCCGCACAAACCGCCCCCTTAGAAAAGAGGCGGTTCGCCGGCCACAGCGACGTCGCTAGGCAGGTAAGTCCGAGTGACGGCTCCAAACGATATTGTGTGCTACGGGCAGCGATTTGCTCGTGACGCACAAACGACGGGGGCGGGTACGCTCGCTAGCAATATCGCTGCGTGTGACGGGGCCTTTAGGCTATGTGCACACAGTGTGATTTTTTCTTATTTTTTTATGTTTTTTAGTGCCGTTTGACTCACTGATGATTGACTTTGATGGGGGTGTTGAGAAAGGAGAAGGAAAGATATATCTTTCCTCCTCCTCTCTCAAATCCCCCCCATCAAAGTCAATGGCTGCTCACTCTCCCCAGTCTCACAAGTTCGCTGCCTTGGGATAACCCTTGACTCTCTATTCTTCAAGCCACACATACAAGTCCTCTTCACCTCCTGCCGACTACAACTCAAAATTATCTCTTGGGTTCGTATATTCCTTAACCAAGAGTTAGCAAAAGCACTAGTGCATGCCCTCATCATCTCCCGCCTCAACTACTGCAACCTCCTGCTCTGTTGCGTCCCTTCTAACACTCTTGCACCCCTCCAATCTATCCTAAACTCTGAGACCTGACTAATCCACCTTTCCCATCACTATTCCCCGACCTCTCCTCTCTGCCAATCCCTTCATTGGCTTCGCATTGCCCAAAGACTCCAGTTCAAAACACTAACCCTGACATGCAAAGCCATCTACTACCTGTTTCTTACATACATCTGTGACCTAATTTCCCGGTACCTACCTACATCCAGCCTACGATCTTCACAAGATCACCTTCGCTACTCCCCTCTTATCTCCTCTTCCCATAATCGCATCCAAGATTTCTCCCGTGCCTCCCCCATACTCTGGAACTCTCTACCCCAGCATATCAGACTCTCGCCTACTGTGGAAAGCATCAAAAAGAACCTGAAGATCCACTTCTTCCAACAAGCCTACAACCTGCCGTAACCCTCAGTCCATTATACCTGCACAACCAGCTCTGTCACCATCTACTGTATCCTCGCCCATCACTTGTAGACTGTGAGCCCTCGCGGGCAGGGTCCACTCTCCTCTTGTAGACTGTGAGCTCTCGCGGGCAGGGTCCTCTCTCCTCCTGTACCAGTCTGTGCCTTGTATTATTCATGATTGTTGTACTTGTTTATATGTATACCCTTTTCACTTGTAAAGCGCCATGGAATAAATGGCGCTATAATAATAAATAATAATAATAGTAAAAAAAAAAAAAAATATATATATATATATATATATATACATATACACACAAAATTGTCTTATGTAGTATCAATATACCCTGAAGGAAATATGCGATCCTCTTAATGGTAATCTGCGCTCTCGCAACGGCTTAGTGAATCTAGGACAATGGCATAAACTGCGTTACTTTACCTTTAAGAAATTGAGATCTCCCCGCTCCGATGTGACAGACGGCGTTCTAGGTGACGGGCCGGTAATATATGTATCAGGTGTGGGCAGACTTATTACTGCGCTGCATATATTTGGTCTCAATTCTCAGAGGACGGGTGATGTATTCGCTCCTGGCTTTCTGTAAGAAATGTATATGTATTCAAAGTGGAAATCCTACAATGCTCCAGAGGATATTTACCAAGCCTTCCTTTATCCCATTAATGATGCAGAATCGAGGGAAAATGTATGCAACCTAATCCGTATGGGATCTACTTCATGGAGAATCAGAAAATGTCTAGATAGTTATATATTATTGCTACATAACTGCAAGCAGCACTTCCAACCTCTACTGGAAAGATTGCAGGATTCGAGGAGAAATCTTCAAGGAAACATGGGGAAATTACAGAAATAACACGACTTCTCCAATTTTGATCCTACTAATGATATATAAGAAAATGCAGTAAGTCATATATCAGAGCGCATTCAGCCAAAAGGCCAATAGGGCTTCGCTGTGTAACAACAAACACACAAAAAATCAGCTCGGCTACATCACAATTTCTCCTTCCTATACACTACAGCTGTTTACAATTAAAGAAAAAAGCAAAAAGGTCAAAGTGGACAGTTTTTGCACCAATTTTACTGTATTTCCAATCTCCACCGAGTATTTTTTTAATGCAGTTTCGGATTTTTGAGCCTTATAATTTAGTTCAAGTTCCAAGGGGGCGGGGCTCACAGGGTAAAAAGCAGAGCAGTATGAAGACCCGCCCCTGAGGATCCTATGAGCAACAATCCTTTGGTAAATAACTTAAAACTCTGGAACTGTATGGTGCATTTTAAAAAAAAAACAAAATACAGAATATTCCGGGGAGCAACGAGGATAGTATCTATTTATCGCTAGCTTTTTCACGCTGAAACTATCTCTTCCCAACATCTCACTGGCACTGTTTTGTCCTTTATGTATTTTTTAGAAAGACACTGTTTGTCATATTTTTATATTTTTCTAAATAAAATTAAATATATTTTTAGAGGTATCGCTTCTTCTGTGGTCTTATGTTGATACCATACCATAGTATAATGGTAACAGCTGGTCACTTTTTAACTGGTTACAGGTCCTCTTTGAGCAAGATAAGTATTCATATATTCATAGTATGATCAATGAGAGTCTGCCCATTTGGATCCCCACTGATCAGGATTGGCATAACTTGACCCCCATATGAATTCTGCAGTAGTGTCCATGTGAGACCACTGCTTTAACTACTATCTATAGGAGTGGTCGTCACCCTTATAGATCCGCAGACGTGAATGGTCACACAGGCTCATTACAGATCCCACAAACCCATGGATAAGAATGGAGCTGTCAATAGGATCCACTAGTGCTTAAATGTCCGGGGGTGGGGGGGTGAGGGGGGAATGAAAAACTTTTGGGGCAAACAAAAATGTGGAAAATATTCCCCCCCCTGATGTTTCTCTTTTTCTTAGGAACAGCCTTGCTATGCAAACAGGATAGACCGCACGATGAGCTATATTATTAACATAGCAAGCCTCCCATCATGGTGGCAATGGCTATATCTGGATATACAATGTAGATGTTTTTTCCATCTGTCTCCATAGATTATTAATGAACAAAAAATAGTTTCATTATAACCACAGAGAAGATATTGTATTCTATAGGTGTCTTTTAAACTAATCTCAACATTGGGGTCACTTTAGACCTTGTGAAGGACAGTAGAGGTTGTACCTGTGGATGGACGACAGTCTCTGTGCCGTGTAGGAAGACACCAATATTATAAAAGTCATATAGCAGATGCTGTCCCCATTGTAGATTTGTATAGGAACCCAAGAGCTTGAGGCACAATTGTTTCTAAAACCAGGTGGGCAATGAGTCAACCAATATAAAAAATAGGGGGCACACATTGTTGTCAGTGGGTCTCCATCACTTTCAATGGTCTCCTTTTAGGCAGGGGTAGATAGAGGGGTGCACTACTTACAGCATATTTGTAGACACATGGAAAATGCTATTTATATATGGAGACACAGAAGCGTCCACTGTCTCTACGTGGAGTCATAGGGGTGCACTATTTACAGTGGGTACAGAAAGTATTCAGACCCCTTTAAATTTTTCACTCTTTGTTTCATTGCAGCCATTTGGTAAATTCCAAAAAGTTCATTTTTTCTCGTTAATGTACACTCTGCCCCCATCCCCCATCTTGACAGAAAAAAAAACAGAAATGTAGAAATTTTTGCAAATTTTTTAAACAAGGAAAAACTGAAATATCACATGGTCATAGGTATTCAGACACTTTGCTTAGACACTCAGATTTAAGTCACATGCTGCCCATTTCCTTGTGATCCTCCTTGAGATGGTTCTACTCCTTCACTGGAGTCGAGCTATATTTACTTAAACTGATAGGACTTGATTTGGAAAGGCGCACACCTGTCTATATAAGACCTCACAGCTCACACTGCATGTCACACCAAATGAGGATCATGAGGTCAAAGCAACTGCCCAAGGTGCTCAGAGACAGAATTGTAGCAAGGCACAGATCTGACCAAGGTTACAAAAGAATTTGTGCAGTACTCAAGGTCCCTATGAGCACATTGACCGCCATAATCCTTAAATGGAAGAAATTTGGGACCACCAGAACTCATCCTTGACCTGGCTGTCCAGCCAAACTGAGCAATTGTGGGAGAAGAGCCTTGGTGAGAGGCAGTATATGGTGGTTGCAATTAGTATGTGGAGGTGCAGTGGTTCCACTAATGCTGTGTGGAGGCATATATCGGCATTATCATTATGTGAAGGCTGTATGGGGCGAATTTTTTGATGTTCATCCTTTTGACCAAATCACCAAGAAACCACCCCGGTTTCAGGTTTTGCCCTTACTACCTTGCCTTTGATACAATCCTTGCCTGACCAATCTACATCATCAGGACCCCCACAGATTGTCTTCTACGGCTGTAATCTATACTTGCTGCTAGGGATTAGGTATATGAGACTGTAACATAGCGATCTTCTCAGTGAGCGGTAGTTGGCATCTGCAGTTGGTATATAATGTTGCAGTCATATGGACAAGTGAAACAATGTAGGCAAGTCTGTTTGAAGTACATTTTCAGTTCATTGTCAGCATCTCACATCTGGGCACAGGTCCAGTTTTACAATCTGGTCTCAAATGTCTCATCCATTAAGGAACCGTTTATGGTCTCACAATTACTCCTTATTTTTTTTACTACCAGTACCTCAAAGGTGTATCAGGAGGACATGATGGAAGTAAAGTGGGCAACGGTTTAAATAAAATTCTCTTTGTTCTTTTCCATCCAGTCGTCTTGGCTTCCACATTAAAGCAGCTCCAACTGGGTGTTATTTATCCATTAGTGTTGGTCTAATGCGATGCATACATTGTAGAGAATGGCCATGTAGCTGCCTAAATCTACTTTGTGTTTATTACATCCTATACATGGACGGTATGCAGGCCGAGTCCCAGTGTCTACAATGCATCCTTATATTACATATCATAAAAATGGCAACACAAAGGAGTTCCGAGACCCTCTCTATGCACTTTTGTCCGATACTTGCCGTTCAGGCCCATGGGTTTGTGATAAAAAGCTTAAGAATTATATGTTTTGTGCACACATTTGTCATTTATATAGACATGATTTTCATGTGTTTTTATAAACCTATTTTTGGTGCATGGACAGCCGAAACATTACCCTACAGAAAAGTCCAGCAATACCTTTCCATGGCAAGTCAGTTCCTCTAATACTGAAAAATCAGTGTTTGAAGTGATATGCAAATGAGGCTGGAAGACTGAGGTCAAATCTGTCACTCTCTAACTATTGGGGTTCAGCTAGTCATAGTGAAACCCCCACTAAGCACCACCATTAACAGGGTACACTGTAGACACAATACAATGGTGGGCCCTGGCACTAGGGAGAGGGGTGCGGGGTAACCTGTTATGATCTGGTAACCGTGGATGATCACAAAAAATCCCATTAATTAAGAAAAAACAAAATCACAAGAGTAGTTGGAAACTGAGCTGACCACAATCCCCTATCTATCGGACAACACTAGAAGTAGCAGTGGGATGTTCCTAACCCACCTAGATACCTCGTCACTGCCGGAGAAAATAGCTACACCTCAAAGATAGAAATGAGGAATCCTAACTTGCCTCGGAGCAGTCCCCAAAGAAATAGCAAGCCCCCAACATACAACAACGGTGATGTAAGAAATTACAATACACAGATAGAAAATATATATTAGCAAAGGTGAGGCCCAGCTTACTAGATACGACAGATAACTGATTGCGGCCAGCAAAAAACCCTGCAAAAAATACCAAACTCCTGATAATAAAAAATACTGAGACCACACAGTCTCTTCCCCACTATATCAGGTACTCTTTTGCCAGACATGTTAGACAGGATTGCAGATATAATGGGTAGGAACAAAATCACAGAACAAATAATATTCTAAAGTGCAAATATTCCAAATCAGAACAGGATGAAACTCCCTTTCTTGCTGGAGGCACTGCCCTGCTAACAGAAGCAGAAAGACAGATTCTCACATACAAGAAACCAAAGACAGAACCAAATGGAATAAGCAGAAACAACCTTAAGTGCAATTTCAGCAATTAAACACAGAAACTAGCAAACTTATCTGAAGTAGATTCAGGCAAAGAAGAAATGGGGGAAACTGAAGGGAAAACTCCCAGACATCTTCAGAAGCAGGCAGGACGTATTACCACTGGCAGCCGCCAGGCAGAAAATGCTCTCCTAAATACACTAGGCTGATTTGCAATAGGATTTCCTGGATTCCCAATTAACTCCAACACCTGTCTGGGTCACATATTCAGACTTCAGCAGCACCCACTTGGATGACATTCACAACAGTAACCTCACCAGAGGCTGTACCCTGCACTCCCTAATGTCCCTTTCCGGATTCTTGTCATCCCATTACCGATCACGACTCTAGGCCCTCACTTGCCAAAACTCACCCTGGCTAGTGAGAAGTCTGGCGAAAGCACTAGTCCCACCGCTGCAATAATCAAACACAAGGGAAGGTAGACAGACAGGGGGAAATAAACAAAAGGATATCACAAAACACCAAGGCTGCAGGCAACACAGCTTGAAAAAGCAGAGCTGTAGAGCATAGCTCCAGCATATCCAAAAGCCTTCTGCTTTCCAATGTGGTCAGAACAGAAAGAGTCTTCTTTCTATTTCTGTTATCAGATGATGGATCATGTAACTATTTAAAGGAGATAGGAGTGGTCACAAACCAACTGCACAGGAGGTGAACTAACCAGGAGCTGCTAGCAGGCAAAATTACATTAACCCTTGCAGCACCAACAGAAAGCAAATGCATGTAACCAACGAGGAGAGCGTACGTTGTATAGTTGTGTGAGTCACAACTGACTGTAGTGCATTTGTATGGCACAGCTGTCACGGCCCCACGTGGGGTAGAGGATGACCGTTGAATAGATAGGGATGACTGCCACACTTCTGTGGAGGAGAGGCACTCTATAATTTCATCAAAGTGATTTTATTTCAACGCGTTTCGAAGAGATACCCTTCTCCTTCTTGAGGAATAATTACATGTGATAAAATATAGATGAGATCTGGCTCACTGCTATGAGGAGGTGCTGAAGGGTGAAAAAAAGGGTACTACTAGTGTAAGTAAAACCCCAGCACTCAAAGGGAAAAGGAGAGTTTTTGGTATGCAAATAAATTTATTGTTTAACTGCAAAAAGGTGAATCCTGACAGATGCAACACCATCGTTTCGGCTTGCGCCTTGGTCCACCACAGCTGCCACTGCCACATTGCTGTTGCAAGTCTCCCTGGGCATCTCCTACAGGCATTCTCCTTCTCTCCACCATCTTTCTTAACCATCTTCTCACCAATACCTTGATTTCTTGTGCTGCAATGTGTGAAGCACCTGTCTGGTCTCAGCCACAGTTGTCCAATGTGACCCGCGTTCTCTTGTACTTCCACATTAAGCAACAACCTTGAGGAAGGCACAAGCCGAAACGTTGGTGTTGCATCTGTCAGGGTTCACCTTTTTGCAGTTAAACAATAAATATACTGTATTTGCGTACCAAAAACTCTCCTTTTTCCTTTGAGTGCTGGGGTTTTACTTACACTAATCATATGTGATGTGAATTATTCCTGCTGACAGGTTCCCTTTAATGATACAAAAATGACAGAATTAATGAAATAGTACAAAATTGACTGTATCTTTCCAACAATTAATAAACATTTTATTTCTTTAAAAAGAACACTGATCAAAGTTTATACCATGAATTATGTTTCCTGCAAACTCTAAAGGGGGCTTTACACGTAGCAATGTCGCTGGTGAAAGCACCCGCCCCTGTCGGTTGTGCGTCATGGGCACAATATTGTTAGGAGCCGTCACACGTACTTACCTGCCTAGAGACGTCCCTGTGGCCGGCAAACCGCCTCCTTTCTAAGGGGCGGTTCGTGCGGCGTCACAGCGGCGTCACTAAGCGGCCGCCCAATAGAAGCGGAGGGGCGGAGATGAGCGGGACGTAACATCCCGCCCACCTCCTTCCTTCCGCATTGCCGGCGGCCGCAGGTAAGCTGCAGTTCGTTGTTCCCGAGGTGTCACATGTAGCGATGTGTGCTGCCTCGGGAACGACGAACAACCTGTGAGCTCAACAATCAACGATTTTTTGAAAAGGAACGACGTTTCAACGATGGACAATAAGGTGAGTATTTTCCATCGTTAACAGTCGCTCCTTGCTGTCACACGCAATGAAGTCGCTAACGATGCCGGATGTGTGTCACGGAATCCGTGACCCTGGCGATATATCGTTAGACACATCGTTGCGTGTAACGGGGCCTTAAGTAGCAGTGTTTCCACCAATCGTAGAAAACCATCATGTTCCACCATCTGAGAATAGGATTGAAACAATGTATCAGTTTTGCTTACAGTATCACTTTAAACAACAATCAAGAGAGAAGCCCTTTTCCATTGGTAACATTTTTTATAGGTGCGATCCAATGACTGGGACATTCATCATTTGAGATTCTCCGCAAACAACAAAAGCAATAATTTGATAATTGCAAAAAAAAAATGATTATGATGCTGAAGGAGCAGTCGCTGTGACATCGCGCTAACAACTCCATCTGTAAGTGATATATTGATTTATATATTCACAAATAATTTAAGCCCTCTTCTCGGGAGTGTATTCATTACAGGCGTTATTGTGCAATCATATACTGTGCCCATGTTGTCGCAATAAAGGCATTTATCATTCAAGCAAATATTTCATTTTTTTCCCCTCCACTTTAAAAGTAATAAAGCTTTTTCCTTCTATAAATCTTTGATCCTTTCTTTCCTGGGGGAAGATTAATTTGTAAATATGCTAATGGTTTTGTGTAATATTAAACCTTCATAAAAAAATGCACTGGTTGATATGAATGAACAAATCTATCTTATTCAATTCGGTCGTTCTATTGCTGAAAGCGCCGATACACTTTCCGACTAAATGTTTTATAAATAATTTGGTAAATTACTGGGGAAATTTCTGCAAATGCACTTTTTTTTTATACGTTAAGGCCAATTAGTTTACTAAAGGTTTTTTTTAAAAAAAAACTTTTCTTGCATAACTTCTTCTTTTCACGAACCAGTAAAAATATTGTCAATATTGTTGAATATTATGTTTTCTCAATGTTGATTATATGCCATAGATTAGGAAATAAACAACTAAGTTGATCAATATTTTTTGTCATGATATAAACAACAAAGTTTTTGAAAAATATTTACATTTTTTTGATTATTTTTTAATTATTTTTTTTTAAAGGGTGTGTCCATTGCTCACCAACGTTTTCCAGAATATAACAGCTTTAGCGTCTGTTCAAGAGACCCCTAAAGCCGTTAGTTAAAGGATCTTTCAGGGAGTGTTAATTGCAGAGTACGGGACACAGGATATTTGACGTTGCTGCTTCTCCCAGATGAAATCCTCATTTCTTCTGCTTTGCTGCCTATTTACCATGGTAAGTTTTAACAGGTTTCTTGGTCATCTTTCTAGTGCTGTCTGTCAGCAATTTTGTTGCCCAATTTTCCCAAAAAGTAATGGTCAATAAAAAAGGGAAATAAAAATTGGAGAGTTCAGATTAGTTAAAAAAAAAAGAAAAAAGTAATACTCTATTATTATTATTGCGCCATTTATTCCATGGTGCTTTACAAGTGAATGGGGTATACATAACAAACAAGTACAACAATCATGAATATTACAAAAACAGACAGGTACAGGAGGACCCTGCCCGCAAGGACTCACAGTCTACAGGAGGAGAGAGGACCCTGCTCGCGAGGGCTCACAGTCTACAGGAGGAGAGAGGACCCTGCCTGTGAGGGCTCACAGTCTACAGGAGGAGAGAGGACCCTGCCCGCAAGGGCTCACAGTCTACAGGAGGAGAGAGGACCCTGCCCGCGAGGACTCACAGTCTACAGGAGGAGAGAGGACCTTGCCCGTGAGGACTCCCAGTCTACAGGAGGAGAGAGGACACTGCCCGTGAGGGCTCCCAGTCTACAGGAGGAGAGAGGACCCTGCCAGCGAGGACTCACAGTCTACAGGAGGGGAGTGGACCCTGCCCGCGAGGGATCACAGTCTACAGGAGGAGAGAGGACCCTGCCCGCGAGGGGTCACAGTCTACAGGAGGAGAGAGGACCCTGCCCGCGAGGGCTCACAGTCTACAGGGGATGGGTGAGGGTACAATAGGTAAGGACAGAGCTGGTTGCGCAATCGTGTAATGGACTGAGGGTTTTTGTAGGTTATAAAACCCAAAGCTCCTGTTTGCTGTATACCCGATCCTCGACGGTCTTTACTTCCTGTTCCCAATTTGACAGACAGGATATGGCAGCCAATCATTGGCCAAAGTGTTGACCATCTCAGACAATGATTGGCTGACTATGACTATTTCTTGTTATTTCTGGTGTGTTGAGCAACAAAGTTGCAAATTAATTTAGAGATTAATGTGTGTAGTTTTATTGGCTAAACGTGTTCTGTAAAATTAGAATGTTGATGGTCTATCCTTAAGATATGCTATCAATAATAAAATGGAGTTCCACCGTTAGCACCTGCACCGATCCGCTGATTGATAGTATCTAGATTTACAACTTAGGACAGTTCAGTCACATTCATATTTTAGTAGATAAGTTTGAGTTGTAATACCAGGCATGGCCACTACTAAAGTTAGAGCCTGGGCCCCAACCTGCTTGTTGGTCAGATGTATGGGCCCTTGTAGCATTATAGATCCTTTAAAGACATACGTGTTCATCCCCAATGTAATAATGAACACATTCTTGGCCCCTTCCTGTAATGATGTCCCCAACCTGGCTCCTTCCTTTTAATAATTTCTTCCATCCTGGGCCCCTTCCATTATTAATGTCCTCCATTCTGGCCATTTCCTGTAATAATGTCCCCTTTCCTGGTGTCCCTTCATGTAATAATGTCTTTCATCCTGGGCCTCTTCCTTAAACAATGTCCTTCATCCTAGCCTTTTCCTTTAATAATGAACAAAGTTTTTTTTCTCCAGCGATGCACCACGGCCTTGAGGATTATTTCAAAATTGTGCTGTTCTTAAATTATCATTATTATCAATCATTATTATTCATTATTATCATTCGATCGGTCAACAGTAAAAAATCCCCTCCACGCAGGGAGCGAGACACGTGCTACGCGTTTCAACTACCGCAGCGGTCTAAGGGTTACTTTGCACGCTGCAACATCGCTAGCATCGGCTAGCGATGCCGAGCTCGATAGTCCCCGCCCCGTCGCAAATATGATATCTTGTGATAGCTGCCGTAGCGAACATTATCGCTACGGCAGCTTCACACGCACATACCTGCCCTGCGACGTCGCTCTGGCCGGCAACCCACCTCCTTCCTCCGTCACATGGCAGGTGGCCAATAGAAGCAGAGGGGCGGAGATGAGCGGGACGTAAACATCCCGCCACGTCCTTCCTTCCGCATAGCCGGTGGAGGCAGGTAGGAGATGTTCCTCGCTCCTGCGGCTTCACACACAGCGATGTGTGGTGCCGCAGGAACGAGGAACAACATCGTATCTCCTATTGGTGCGACATTATGAAAATGACCGACGCTAAACAGATCACCGATTTTCGACGCTTTTGCGATCGTTTATTGGCGCATCTAGACTTACCACATTGTGACGTCGTTACCGGCGCCAGATGTGCGTCACTTTCGATTTGACCCTGACGATATCGCAGTAGCGATGTCGCAGCGTGCAAAGTACCCCTTAGTCATGACTATTCTGATTCCCCTTTCTTTTAATAATTTCTTCAATCCTGTGATCCTTCCTTTAAGAATGTCCACCATTCTGGCCCAATCCTGTACTAATGTCCCCTATCCTGGTGTCCCTTCCTGTAATAATTTCCCCATGTTGGCCCCTTCTTGTGATAATGTCCCCACCCTGGGCCTCTTCTAGTAATAATATTCCCCGTTCTGATGCAGCTAACACGTTAAGAAAAAAATAAAAAAGAATGTTACCTTCCCCATCTCCCACGATGTGCAACATCCTCTTCCATAGCCAGAGAAGAGGCCGGCAGCTGACTTTGGAGTGCCATCCACAGGCAGTGCATGGCATCACTGCCATGTGCCGCCCGTGACAGCCTCATTAACTTTAGCTGTCAGCCTCAGATTGGTCGGTGGCATGTATTGCAGTGTCGGGAGACGACGGCCCTCTGCGTTGGTGGGAAAAGTGGGGAGAAAGTTGTTGAGCCCTTCTTCAGTCTCGGAAAAGAGCAGCACTCAGCTGAGAACTTTTACCTCTACATTCTAGCGATCAGGGATGGTCTTAGAAGTCCATTTTGCGGACATTACTTCAGTAATTAATAGCGAATTTGTTGAAATTTTATCTTCCCCAAGACTGATATCCTAGGATGTTTGTGAGGTAAGTAATGGCCTCGTAATCTTGAATTAAAGTCCTGCCGAAAATTCTGCCAGTCCTGAGGTGTAGGTGGTTCCCATTGTGGTGATTGAGTGCTAGGTTTTGGTTTCACGTACCTATAATGGATAGGAAAGATGATGATCAATCAAAACAACTTTGTTGAGAAGTTAATGTATCATGTAGGTTGATACCTTTGCTCCGACAGTTTAAATGGTAACTCAAGAGTACGTAATAAGTCAAAAAGTTCTATTCAGCTTCATACACATATATTTTTTTTGCTGATTATGAACAAATCTGTCTCTATATTAAAGCACATCTCTCAGTAGAATCAACCCTTCCAAGCCGTCTATATGGGCACACAGGGAAGCTGAATAAAATGATACCTTGTTATCCTCAATCCGTTCTCGTATTATAAATAAATACTAATTATTCTAAATATGTAAATAAACTGTTAAGATCTATGCGCTTGGACACAAATCTACTTGAGAATTTGCTTCCAGAACTTATTTTAAATCAAAGGTGGGCTTTATAATTGTGAGACATGTAATGACTGACAGTCTCATTTCTGATCTCACCACTAAGCTGTGTTATTACAACTAACACAGTACAGCAGAGATGAAATTTCTCTGATAACAAACACATTTGCAGCAGCAATTCTCTCGTAGTGCTTTCACTTTTGCTGTGCCTGATTATAACCAGCACAGTACAGCTGTGTTGAACCCTGCCACATTACAAACACAATCACAGTTGTCTTCTCACAGTGCTTTCAGCTCTGCTGTACTGTCCTCTCTCACACAGGCAGCCTGAAAGATGGAAGATGCAGCAATGACAGAACAAAACTACAGCTGCAATTGTGTTTGTAATGGGACAAAGTTGAGTTCAGCTGTACTGTATTAGTTCTCATCTCACTGTAGCGCTAAGTGTGATTACGAGAGCAAAGTGTCAGTCATTACATATCACACTGGTAATGCTGTGGAGGCAGATTCTCTGTGGGATCTATGACCAGATTATAGATCTTAACAGCTCATTTACACATTATGAAAAACATGGATATCTCAGGAATAACAAATGTGACTGCATATTTCAAGCTATCATTTTATTCGCGTTTCTATGACCAGCATTTCCAAAATAGATACAGTATATGACAAAAGTGATTATGCCCCTCACATTTTTGTATATTTTTTTTATATCATTGAATGGAACAACACTGGTAATATAACTAGGGGTGAATTAACCCAAACAGTAAAGTTTGGGGTTCATACAGGACACCTGATGTCCGGGGCTCAAACTGAAACACAGACTATTCACAGAAGACTGTGTCCGAGTTCGGGTACTGATGGGATGCTGAATAAAATTCGCTGAAAGGAAGCGCAGCCAATCAACAAGCTTTTCAGGATGTGGAAGATGTCTGTACGCTGATGTGAAAAACATACATAATAATAATAATAATAATAATAATAATAATAATAATATTAAAAAATGACTTGGGGTCTCCCCTATTTTTGATAACCAGCTAAGGTAAAGTAGACTGCTGCAGGCTGGCATTATCAGGCTGGGAGGGCCCATGGGTATTTAGTCCTTCCCAGCCTAAAAATAGAAGAATTGATGCATCCATTAGAAATGCCAATTCTGGCATTTTGCCTGGCTCTTCCCGATTGTCCTGGTGTGGTGGCAATCAGAGTAAATCTGTTAGGGTTGATGTCAACTGTGAATTGACAGTGAAGTGTGGAGGTGGGAACATCATGGTTTGGGGCACTCACAAACTTTATATAATTGAAGGAAGGATGATTGGACAAATGTACCGAGACATTCTTGATAAAAATCTGCTGCCATCTACCAGGATGATGAAGATGAAACAAGGGTGGACATTTCAGCAACACAATGATACCAAACACACAGCCCAGGAAACTCTCAACTGGTTTCAGAGAAAGAAAATAAATCTGCTAGAATGGCCGAGCCGATCCCCGGAGCTGAATCCAATAGAAAATGTATGGAAGAAACTAAAGGTCAGAGTTCATAGAGGGAGCCGGGACCTGCAGGATGTGAGGAGTGTTTGTGTGGAAGAATGGACCAAAATCCCATCTGAGCAATGCAGGCGACTAGATTACTGATACAGCAGGCTTCTTTAAGCTGACATCACCAACAAACGATCTTGTACGTTGTATTAAATAGATTTCAGTAATGTGTTCAATGCTTTTTCCTGGTATCATTTCTCATTATTACACCACATCATTTAATTTATGGTTATCTATGGTTTCATTTCTTTGGCTGTGTGGTTAGGATGGGTTGTTACTGACATTTGAGGAGAAATTAATGACAGTAGCAGCTTTAGAAATATTTACTTAGAAAATTAGTGACGTGTTCACTGTTCAATACTGATATCACCCGCTGTACATATATATATATATATATATATATATATATATATATATATATATATATATATATATACACACAGACCAAAAGTTTGGACATACCTTCTCATCTCTAGAACAACTGTTAAGAGGAGACTGTGCAGCAACCTTCATGGTAAAATAGCTGCTAGGAAACCACTGCTAAGGACAGGCAACAAGCAGAGGAGACTTGTTTGGGCTAAAGAACACAAGGAATGGACATTAGACCAGTGGAAATCTGTGCTTTGGTCTGATGAGTCCAAATTTGAGATCTTTGGATCCAACCACCGTGGCTTTGTAGAAAAGGTGAACGGATGGACTCTACATGGCTGGTTCCCACCGTGAAGCATGGAGGAGGAGGTGTGATGGTGTGGGGGGGCTTTGCTGGTGACGCTGTTGGGGATTTATTCAAAATTGAAGGCATACAGAACCAGCATGGCTACCACAGCATCTTGCAGTGGCATGCTATTGCATCCGGTTTGCGTTTAGTTGGACCATCATTTATTTTTCAACAGGACAATGACCCCAAACACATCTCCAGGCTGTGTAAGGGCTATTTGACTAAGAAGGAGAGTGATGGGGTGCTACGCCAGATGACCTGGCCTCCACAGTCACCAGACCTGAACCCAATCAAAATGGTTTGGGGTGAGCTGGACCGCAGAGTGAAGGCAAAAGGGCCAACAAGTGCTAAGCATCTCTGGGAGCTCCTTCAAGACTGTTGGAAAACCATTTCCGGTGACTACCTCTTGAAGCTCATCAAGAGAATGCCAAGAGTGTGCAAAGCAGTAATCAAAGCAAAAGGTGGCTACTTTGCAGAACCTAGAATATAAGACATATTTTCACTTGTTTCACACTTTTTTTAAGTATTTCATTCCACATGTGTTAATTCATGGTTTTGATGTCTTCAACGTGAATCTACAATTTTTAGAGTCACGAAAATAAAGAAAACTTTGAATGAGAAGGTGTGTCCAAACTTTTGGTCAGTACTGTATATATATATTTATATATATATATATATATATATATATATATATATATATATATATATATATATATATTTGGAGCACTTCATCATTAGAGAATAATGGTTCGTCATTTGGCTTTCTTCTCCTCCACTTCTTATCGTCTCGGGTTCTCAGCAGTCGGTCTGCGTCCTGCAATCTTCCATGCTTGCGGCCCCGGCCGGCTCTGTATACTGGACCTTGTCTGCTTGCTTCCTCTATAGCACGGTTGTGTTTGTACTGTCTGTAATCACTGCGTTGGGCTGGCTCTGTGTGGGTGTGCTGGCATTCGTACAACAAAGTTACGTGGGAACAGAGTTAAGGTTGAATATTTATTAGAAGAAGCCATCTGGCGTCAGGCTGTCTGTACAGGGGCTTATTTCTTTCCTAAGACTCTCCTATGCCTTTTGTAGATCTTCCTTTCCTTTTTTTTTTCTTTCTTTCATGTTTTCCTTCTTTTGGAGTATTTACAACGCAGGGAGGGAGAATATCTAAACACACATATATGCTGATATAAATGTATACAGACTTTCATGTATAGATTGTCGACCTCGTCTTTCTTTGGGTCACCTACAGCCCAATCAATGACAGAACACATATGATATGCACCGTATATAAATATAAGAATCACGGTTATATGTATATAATAAAGCGGATGTGCTGGTTGAAAGTAAGGCTGTATGAGGCTTGGTCTTTGGCATTCAGCTAAAAAGGGACTCACGTGACCACAAATTGTTCTGGTCTGCGCCCAATGTATGGTGTAAATTAGTAAGTTATTCCATCATTAAATAAACTGTCAACGTAGCAACAATCATGTGAAACAAAGCACACGGCGCATTAAAGGGCACCTATCATTTAAAAAAAATAACTTTTTGCATATCATACTGACATTTTAGAAGTTTTAGCGGTGGAGGATTGGTGTGCTGAGACCTCCACAGGTCACTAAAACAAAAAGGCTAAAGGGCGCAATTGTATTTCTGGTCAGTTCTCCCTGCAAAGTTGAATTGGTGAACTGATTCAAGGGAAGACGTTACACTTTCCATGTATTCCTACAATGCCTGCTCCAAATCTCCAACCTTTCCAAAATATGGTGGCACAGTGCACAGTTGGCTTTGTGTGCTCCTTCTAGAGACTTTCTATGGATACCTAAAATACCCGTTGCAGTCTCCAAACAAAGCCTTTCCAAAATAAGGGGGCACAGTGTACAGCTGGCTTTGTGTGCTCCTCCTAGAGACTTTCTATGGATTCCTACAATACCTGCTTCAGTCTCCAAACAAATGGCTTATGATTAAGGACTTTTCTCATATACCTTTTACTGTCCGAAACGCGTCAAGCCATGACGTTTTTATGGAACCGCTGATATTTTGAATTTTGAACATGACCAAATAAAGTTTCTACTTTTATACATTTCCGGATATTTTCCTCCCTTGGCATCGGTGCTGAGTCCCTATTCTTTCCTCCTCAAATGCTTCTACGGACCTGCCTGTCTGGTGGACTACGTGCACCCCGCCTGAACTGAGAGAACACATATATGCGTAAGCTGATATTTTCTTTTTTCCTAGTCTCCAAACAAAGCCTTTCCAAGTTAAGGTGGCATAGTGCACAGTTGGCTTTGTGTGCTTCATCTAGAGACTTTCTATAGATACCTACAATGCCCATTCCAGTCTCCAAATAAAACCTTTCCAAAAAAAGGGGCACAGTGTACAGTTGGATTTGTGTGCTCCTTCTAGAGACTTTCTGTGGATTCCTACAATACCTGCCGCAGTCTCCAAACAAAGCCTTTCCAAAATAAGGGGGCACAGTTGCCTTTGTGTGCTCCTTCTAGAGACTTTCTATGGATACATACAATGCCCACTCAAGTCTCCAAGCAAACCGTTAAAAAACTAGGGGGTACAGTGCACAATTGGGTGCTTCTGCCCTTTCTATAAACTTTCTATGGATATCTACAATGCCTGCTCCAGTCTCAAAACAAAGCCTTGACAAAATATGGTGGCACAGTCCACAGTTGGCTTAGAGTGCGCCTTCTAGAGAGTTTCCATACATACCTAGAATGCCTGCTCCAGTCTCCAAACAAAGCTTTTCTAAAGTAAAGGTGCACAGTGAACATTTGTCTTTGTGTGCTCCCTCTAGAGACTTTCTATGGATACCTACAATGCCAGTGTGGCGCCCTGGACTACCCAGGTCGTCACAGGTACTACAACATGCACCCCCACCCCGAGATAGGCCTTGTTGCCTCCCTCCAGGGGCTGATGTCCACACCAGGTGGGGTGGGGCCAGGCGGTTGGCCCCACCCACTGAGGAGTTCACAGTCCTAGAGGCGGGAAAGGAAGTTAGTTAAGCTCGGGCAGAGCTCGAGTGCAGTTGGTGAAGTAGTAGTAGAGGAGCAAACTGACCGTGTCCGGGTACGTGGCCCGGGCACCCAGAGCAAGGTTGGCAGACGGTGGTGGTCGTCTGCAGGAGAGGCAGATAAACGTGGAACCGTAGGACCGGGGACGGGCGGTGGCCCGCCGGTACCGAACCAGGGAGCGAAGTGAAGCCAGCACAAACCGGCAGGGCCTGCGGACCCCGACCAGGCTTGGAGTCGCCGTTAAACAGGTCAAATCCGTTAGTGACCGGAACCCCAGGAATTTCCTAGCAGCCAAGACCCGATTGAAGGCAACCGTCTAAACAACAAAAGGGAAATACAGCTACCGCCACAGCTAGAGTTCCCAGGGCCAGAGCCTGCGGACAAAAGGGCTCCTCCGGCACATATCCACGCTGGGGAGCGGGTTACCGGTGGGAAGCCATCGGGACCGAACACACACAAAAGGTGCAGGAAAAGGCAGCCACCACCAACTGTCCGGGAGAAGCCACAGTAGCCGGCTGCGGGACCCGTCCATCCAGCCGTTTGTTTTACTAGAGACGGTGCATCCATTTGTGGCTGAGTGAGTACTACCGTGCCGACTGGCACCGTGCTGCACAGTCCAAGCGACCCTGCACCTTACCAGCCCTGCTTCCCCGTCACCTCAACCAGGCCCCGGGACCACCAACCCCCTACCCACGGAGGGGGAAAACATCTCAGCTACTCCCTAACAACGCTCCCGGGATCCCCGTCACCAGCAGCGGTGGTACCCACCTTCACCACAAACTGTGGGTGGCGTCATGGACAAAATCCCCAACCCAAACCACCCCTTTCACTCATGGGCGAGGAGTGCAGCAGCAGCAGCGCCGGACTCGAGCACCAGCGAGAGCGCAGCAGCGACGGCTCCCTCCCTGACCGCGACACCAGCTGCAGTCTCCAAGCAAAACCGTACAACAATAAGGGGGTACTGTGCTCAGTTTGATGCTTCTGCCTCTTCTATAGACTTTCTATGAGTACCTACAATGCCCACTCCAGTCTCCAAACAAAGCCTTTCCAAAATAAGGTGGCACAGTGCACAGTTGGCTGTGTGTGCTCCTGCTAGAGACTTTCTCAGGATACATACTCCCCTGGCTCCACTCTGTGAGCAGAGTCATTCAGAAACAAATGGGCACAGTGTGCAGCTGAGCATTTCTCTTCTTTCTACAGACTTTCTATGGATCAGTGCTCCACCTGGTCCATAATCTAAAGACGGATGATCTGATTGGAAATGCCCCAAAAATTACTCAACAACACATGTAGGCACTTCTACTTCTTAAGTCGGTGTTACATGCAACGACGGATCTAACGATATATGGCCGGGGTCACGGATTCCGTGACACACATCCGGCATCATTAGCAACATCGTTGCGTGTGACAGCAAGGAACGACCGTTAACAATGGAAAATACTCACCTTATCGTCCATCGTTAACGCGTCGTACCTTTTTAAAATATCATTGATTGTTGAGGACGCAGCTTGTTCATCGTTCCCGAGGCAGCACACATCGCAACATGTGACACCTCGGGAACGACGACCTGCAGCTTACCTGCGGCCGCTGGCATTGCGGAAGGAAGGAGGTGGGTGGGATGTTACATCCCGCTCATCTCCGCCCCTCGGCATCTATTGGGTGGCCGCTTAGTGACGCCGCTGTGACGCCGCACGCACCGCCCCCTTAGAAAGGAGGCGGTTCGCCGGCAACAGCGACGTCGCTAGGTAGGTAAGTATGTGTGACGGCTCCAACCGATTTTGTGCGCCACGGGCAGCGATTTGCCCGTGACGCACAAACGACGGGGGCGGGTACGCTCGCTAGCGATATCGCTGCGTGTAACAGCCGCTTTAATGTTAGCAATTGGTAGAGGTTTAGGTGGTAGGAGCCAACCAATCTAAAGTTCTGCCATGGCTCTTTGACTTGCGAAAAAGTTTTTTTGTAAACAATAGGCAGAGTTAAAAAGGCCTATGCACATATTTGTTCCAAATTGTATTGAGCCAACCAATAAAAGTCTATAGATCTTCCGAACTTTCTACAGACTCTAATTACATAAAATGGTGTACAATATAGGGATTCATATGGAATCCGTTTTTTCGGATGCCGTAATATGGTGTTAACGCTTGTAGGAGAGAACACCTCTGTAATTCAGTTCCTGCTTTGTAGGCACCATATGGCGGTATACAAAGAATGTATGTTTGGGTAAAACGGAGTTGTACGGACACCATATGGCACCAGTGCACATAGGTCTTTTTACCTAGGAATATTCCTACATAGTAACATCTGCATATTTACCAGGATATTCATATAGCCCATCCATAAATGCCCCCCAAAATGTGCATCTGCCTCTTTACGGGTCTTGCTCTTGGCATAATAGACATAGACACATGGGACAGTCCTTATACTACTGTTAAGGTCAAAGCACCCCAAGATCTGTCAAACACAGCCATCTCGTCATGATCACCTATCGGCAATTGTGTTGTGTAATTGGGGCTATAATAAGGTCACTGGTCTACAAATTTGTTTTAATCAAAAGCAAAAGTTCTCCCACTAATTCCGCAGATCGCGGAGACTGATATGATGTCCGAAAGAGGTTTATTTACTGACATCTAATTACATTGTCTGCAAATAGCCGGTGGAATGTGCACCGAAACGTTTGTGGTCTTATGGAATTGTCTCTCTGCCGTGCAGGTCAAGCCTCCGCGTGATATTAGTGTTCTTCCTATTGAGCTGTATGATATGGAAATTGTATCTATGCCATATAATATTGTCCGGTCAACACCTTGGTGGCACGTTTGAGCCTTGCATAATGAGGAGGAGAATCGGCTTGTTGAAGGTTTTGCCCAAGGTTGACCAACATCAAGACTGAGTTTGTCGATGCCCAAAGCTGAACAAGAGCAGAGGAGAGTAAGAACGCAGTCTGTGGTCTGAATATATTAGGGGGTCTAATCTGCAAGGAGTCTGTATCTTCTCCCCGTGTTTTCATGGGTTTCCTCCACTTCTTCAGTTTCCTCCTACACTCCAAAGACTAGTAGGAAATTTAGTTTATGAGCCCCAATGGGGACAGCAATGACGATCTCTATAAAGAGCTGTGCTGGCGCTATATAATCAAGCAAAATAAATAATCTTTGGTCTGATAATTATACAAGAGTCTATTTTGGGGTCTGATATTAAAAAGGGGTGTCTGACCATATTTAGGTGGTCATGGTCTGAACTTAGTTTATGGGTTTGGTCTGGGCTCCGAATATTAATATAGGAAGTTTTAACATATTTAGCGGGTTTGATCTGCTGTCTGAAATCATCATGGCTTCTGATAATAATATTAGTCTGAAATATTGAAGGATCTGGTCTCGATTTTGATATTAATATTGTGAGTTTGAATATTTTTGTAACCCCAGGGAAGTACGAAGCAAACGGCAAAAGGGAAGGGAAACACCGTTTCTAGAGAGGGAGAAGATGGTGACCCCTGTCCAAACCTACCGCTTGTCCCTGGCTTCCCCATCCTGCCCAAGATAGGTTTTGCACCTATGCGCCGAGTCGGATACCTAACCCTGGTTGACCTTGAACTGTGTCCTAGGTAAGGAGCAGATGGGATGAGCACTTAGGGTACCTTCACACTTTAGCGATGCAGCAGCGATCCGACCAGCGATCTGACCTGGTCAGGATCGCTGCTGCATCGCTATGTGTCGCCCTGGGCAAGCCAGGGGACACAGATAACAACACCACTACACCCCACACTCCAGGTAGGCACACCTGCTAACCAGAAACCCTTGTTGCCTTCCTCCAAGAGTCTGTTGATGCACACCAGGGGGTGGGCCAGGCGGTTGGCTCCGCCCACCAAGGAGCTCACAACTCTGGAGGCAGGAAGTTTCCAGGCAGATTAGCCCAGGCAGGGCTTGAGTAAAGAAGCAGTCAGCTCAGGGACGAGCTTGAGTAAAGGCAGAACTGTCAGGGAGGAGGAAGTCGGAGAAAAAGCTGTGGAAAAACAAGCGCATAGGGTCTTACCCCAATATGTGAGGGGTGGGGGTGGGGGAGTGAAACTACTCACCAGATGTAGTTGTGAGAAGCCACAACTACTGTAATCGCATGTATCACACAATCCAAGGCTGCAGCCACCAAAACGGTAGATAACAGAGAGCACAAGAGAGTGGTGCTTTAATGCCGCGCCAATAGATCACTTCAGATGATGTTCAGACCAGTGTTACTTTATTGTTTTCCAGGTCAACGCGTTTCTGGGGCATCTGCCCCCTTCATCAGGACCACCAAAGAAACAGATAACATCCAATGGATGTTATCTGTTTCTTTGGTGGTCCTGATGAAGGGGGCAGATGCCCCAGAAACGCGTTGACCTGGAAAACAATAAAGTAACACTGGTCTGAACATCATCTGAAGTGATCTATTGGCGCGGCATTAAAGCACCACTCTCTTGTGCTCTCAGGGAGGAGGAAGTGGAAGGAGTGAGGAGTAGCCCAGGCAGGGGCTAGAGGAAACAACCAGAAGTGAAAGTGAAGGAAAGGAAAGTGGAAAAGGAGGAAAGCAAGAAGTGGAGAGAGCGCAGAGAGTGCGCAGAGCCTGAGAGCCCAGCTGTGTGTAGGGCTAGAACAGCAAGGTCAGCGACGGCGGTGACTGTCCGGAGGGGGACAGTTTGGAAGTTCCTGGAAGGACCCCGTTGGCTGTGTGCCCGGTGGTCTGGAGCAGTGTTCCGAAGGACAGTCAGCACCAGGGCAGGGGCCTCTCGGACCCCGGCAAGGCTAGGAGTCGCCCAATTTGCCGAATCCGTCAGTGAAGGGGACGCAGATCCCCCAGCAACAAAGTCCCGATTGACGGCAACAGCCCGACCATTACCGGGGAGACACCGCCACCGCCAAGGCACCAGTTTCCCCAAGGCCAGCGCCTGCGGGCAAAGTGTAGAGCTCCTCCGGCCCAGATTGCAGTCGGGGAGCGGGTAACCGGAGGGAATCCACCGCTACCATCAGTCAAACAGGTGTAAGGAAGAGAGACGTCACCGTCACCTACCGGGAGTGCAGGTGCAACCGTCTGTGGGACCGTCCTACCAGCCGTTGGTTTACCGTACAAACTGTGTCCGTGTCTCAGGCTGAGTGAGTACCACAGTGCCGCAAGGCACAGCGCTGCCCCCGCGTCCCTGCGCCCTCCAGGCCCTACACTTCACATCTCTTCACCGGGCCCCGGGATCACCAACCCCTACCCACGGAGGGGCAACACAACACCTGGCTGCTCCAATCACCATCCCCGGGACCCCCACACTGAGCAGCGGTGGTGCCATCACCGCAACCGTGGGTGGCGTCACGAACTATAATCCCAACAAACACCCCCCTTTCACTCACGGGCGAGGAGCGTCGCTCGAGACACCCCGGGATCCGGCCCGCAGCTCGAGCCACCAGGAGCAACTGCCGGACCCGAGCAGAAGGTGTGAGCGCGGTGTGCTGACACCCTCCTCCCCGCCCGCGACAACTTGGCGTCACGAACAGGATCTTACCGCTCTGCCGTCTGGTAGAGGTGCGCCTTGTTACCGCCGGAGGTATCCGGCAGAAAAATTTCAGAAGCCGCCATCTTTGGCGCGAAAAGTTCCCGCTCGAGCGTCTTCTCGAGCAGTAGAGGCGCGAAGGCCAAAACTCCGCCCCGAGAGAGGAGGGGCCGGAAAGAGCTAAGGGGGACGGAAACAAGATGTCTGCGCCCGACGGAGCCGCTGGAAGAGCGGTGGTCGCAGCCGCAGCGGCACCCGCGGATGGGAATGGGCCTGCCCAAGTCCCGGCCGTACTGGCGGGAGGTGCCGCGGCCCCCGCGCTTGCTCAGGTCATGCCGTTTTCCTTGCCCTATGCACCCGGAGCTGCCTGGCTACCGCAGTATGACGGGAAACCGGATGCCTTGCAGGCCTTCCGGAAAAAGCTTAACCCGTTGCTAGAGCTGTACCCCCTGACTGATAAGCAACGTGCAGCGATAGTGCTAGGCCAGTTAACCGGTGCGGCGGAGCAGGAAGCGGAGACCTGGGCCGAGGGGGACCGGCTCTCTGTAGCCACCATCTTCGAGAAGCTACAGACTGCCTTCGAGACCCGGACTGAAGCTGAGCTGAGGATGCAGTTTTACCAGTGCCGGCAGCGAGCTGGGGATAGCATTCGGGACTATGCTCTACGTCTGCAGACCGCCCTCCGCACGCTAAAGTGGGTGAACTCTATTAATGAGGCGGATAGCAACAAGATGTTAGTGGAGCAATTCGCGCAGGGGATGAGGTCCCCTGAGGATCGTAAACAACTCCGGCTGTGGGCTCTGGAACACCCTGATGTGGACTTTGCTGTGTTAAAGGAGCGAGCTATCAAAGCACTACAGCCCCCAGCTGCTGAAGTTCTGGAACCTGTCCCGTGGCCCGTCGAGACAGCTCCTGTTGTGGCGGCCCCAGCCAAACCAACCTCCTTACTACCTGCAGCCTCGAGCAGCACAGTGGAAGAACTGGCAGCCCAGGTCCGTCGCCTGGATGGAGACCTTGCCAAAATCCTTGCTGCACTACAACCTCTGACCAGATCTCAGCCCCCAGCGCAGATACAGCTTGCTGACAGTCCCGAAGATGTTCCCTGGATGCAGCAGAGAAGCGCTAACAACCCGCGGAGCAGACCTCCAATCTGCTACAAGTGCCGTAAGCCGGGCCATGTTTACCGACAGTGCCCGTTAAACGAGCAACCCCTGGGGCCCCGGGCCAATCCTCAGGAGTAGAACACCGTGGCCCCCCGGACTGGCGAGACCGATACGTCGGGGCCCGCCCTATCATCCCTGTGGCTGTGGACGGCATACCCGTGATGGCTCTCTTGGACACTGGATCACAGGTAACTACCATACCGTACACATTGTATCAGCGATATTGGGCCACAGACGAGCTAGCGCCTCCAGACAATAGTATAAATTTGATTGCCGCTAATGGACTTCCATTGACCCAGGTGGGGTATAAAGAGGTGGCTATGACAGTGGGGCAAGCTGAACTGCAACACCAGGGTATGATTGTGATCATGAATGAGCCTAGTGATCATAACCCGAAAATAGTGTTGGGGACCAATGTGATGGAACACTGCATGGCTGATGTGCTGAACCTTTTGCAGCAGCTAGCCGCCACGGCGGCGGGGAGCCGGCAGAGGGCTGTGCAACGTGAGATCCGCGCCCTGATGTACCGCCAGCATGTAAGCTCAACCGGAGGGGAGATTGGTGGAGTGCGAGTGATGGATGTTGCTCCATTGACTGTGCCCCCTAGAAGTGAGATGATGATCTGGTGTAGGGCAGCAGTAGGGCCTCAGGGGCGTGACTACCCTGCAATGATGGAGCCCATGCCTTCTGAGCACTGGCCCACTGTAGTGGCCGCCCGAGGGGTGGTAGATGTGAAGAAAGGGAGAGTGCCTGTGAGAGTGTTAAACTGTGGGGAAGAGGAGGTTAGGCTTCCCCGGTATGCCACCATTGCCAAACTGCTCACCCTAGACCCTCACACTATCCAGGAAGCCCGTCCATCCACACTCCCACCTACCACCAGCACTTCCCCAACCCAGGGGGACACCAAGGAGTGGCACCAACAGCTACATGTGGGCACTGATGATACCCCTACACATCACAGGGCAGGGGTACACAGGGTAGTGCAGGAATACGAGCAGGTTTTCAGTAAGCACCCCCTAGACTTTGGGCAGATCAGGGGGGTCCAACACCACATTCCCACAGGTGAACATCCCCCTATCAAAGAGAGGTATAGACCTATTCCCCCTGCACATTACCAGTGTGCCAAAGATATGTTGAAGAATATGAAGGAGGCAGGGGTTATTCGGGACAGTTGTAGTCCCTGGGCCGCTCCGTTGGTACTGGTCAAGAAGAAGGATGGTACCATGCGGATGTGTGTGGACTACCGGAAGATCAACCAGATAACCCATAAGGATGCATATCCATTGCCTCGTATTGAAGAATCTTTGGCTGCACTGAGAACTGCAAACTACTTCTCGACCCTTGACCTCACCAGCGGATACTGGCAAGTGGCCGTGGCCCCCGAGGACCGGGAGAAGACCGACTTCATCACCCCGATGGGGCTCTGCGAATTCAATAGCATGCCGTTTGGGCTGTGCAATGCCCCCGGGACCTTCCAACGGTTGATGGAATGCTGTCTGGGACATTTAAACTTCGAGACCGTCCTGCTGTATTTGAATGATGTGATTGTTTATTCCCAGACGTATGAGGCCCATCTGGAACACCTGGCCGAGGTGTTCGCGTCCCTTGCCAAGTTCGGGATGAAGTTGAAGCCCTCGAAGTGCCATCTGCTGAAACCCAGGGTGCAGTATCTGGGACATGTGGTGAGTGCGGATGGCTTCGCCCCCGACCCTGAGAAGATCACTGCCATTCAGAGCTGGCCGAAACCAACCACAGTGAGGGAAGTAAGGCAGTTCCTGGGTCTGGTGGGGTACTATCGGCGCTTTATAAAGGGGTACACGAAGATGGCTGCCCCCATGCAAGATCTCCTCGTGGGACAGACCAAGGGCGGTAGACCCATTGGAGCCCCACTGTTGTGGGAGGACAAGCAGGAGGAGTCCTTTGGCCAGTTGAAGGCGGCCTTGACCGGAGAAGAGGTCTTGGCGTACCCTGACTATGGGCGCCCGTTTATCCTCCACACGGACGCCAGTAACGTGGGGCTGGGAGCGGTCTTGTCCCAGGTCCAGGATGGAAAGGAGAAGGTGATTGCCTACGCCAGCCAAAAAACTCCGGCCGACCGAAAGGAACCCTGAGAACTATAGCTCCTTCAAGCTCGAGCTATTGGCGTTGGTGTGGGCTATCACAGAGCGGTTCCGCCACTACCTGGCGGCGGCAAAATTCACCGCGTTTACGGACAACAATCCGCTAACTCACCTGAACACGGCCAAGTTGGGCGCGCTGGAGCAGCGGTGGGTAGCCCGGTTAGCCAACTATGATTTCACCATAAAGTACCGAGCTGGTCGTGTCAACATCAATGCAGATGCACTCTCCCGGATGCCCCATTTGTCGGAAGAGGGGTGTGAGGATGACGACCTCGAGGAGATTGAGTTGCCTGCGTTTCACCAGCCGCCTACTGAGAGAGTGCAAGTATGTCAGCAACGGGTGGATCTGGACCCGCGGCCCAGTCAAGAGTGGCAGGACGCCCAGGACCAAGCGCCGGCTGTCCGCCTTGTCAAGGCCCTGGTAGAACAGGGTGCTATGGGAATAGACCCTGCCGCTCCAGCCGAAGCCCAACGCTTGTGGAAAGAACGGAAACGGCTCTACCTACAGCAAGGGAGGCTGTACCGTGAGCTGGTCAACCCAAAGACCCATGAGAAAATATGCCAGTTGATCGTTCCTCAGGCCGAGGTTGCTACTGTCCTGCGGGCATACCATGATGGTGCTGGCCACTTCGGGTGGAAGAAGCTGGAGATGCTGTTGAGGGAGCGGTTCTATTGGAGTGGGATGCGTGAATCAGTGGAAGCCTGGTGCCGAGAGTGCGGTCCTTGTACACTGAGGAGAAAGGACGAGACTAGCCAGAGGGCACCGTTACATCCCATAGTCACCCATCAGCCGCTGGAGCTGGTCGCCCTGGACCATGTCAAACTCACCCCTAGCCGAAGTGGGTACACCTACGCATTGACCATGGTAGACCACTACTCAAGATTTATGGTGGTAGTCCCCGTTAAGGACCTGACTGGTCGAACCGCTGCCCGAGCGTTCCAGGCCTACTTCTGCCGACCCCATGGGTACCCCGAGAAGGTGCTGACTGACCAAGGCCCGGCTTTTGAAGCAGAAGTGTTTCACGAATTCTGCCAGTTGTACGGCTGCAAGAAGATCCGGACCACTCCGTACCACGCCCAGACCAACGGCATGTGCGAGAAAATGAATCACTTGGTCCTGGGGCTCCTCAAGACGCTACCGCTGGAAGAACGGAACATGTGGCCGGAAAAGTTACCCGACTTGGTCGACATGTACAATAATATCCCATCCAGCTCGACGAAGTGCACCCCAGCGTATCTGATGAGGGCCCGGCCTGGCCGCCTACCGGTGGATCTGGAGATGGGGTTGGAGGCTCCGGAAGCACTCCCTTCAACGGCAGAGTGGGAAAGTCGGAGGAGGGCCCAGTACCGGCAAATCCAGGAGTATGTAGAGAAAAACCTCAGTCGAAGTCGAGAACAGCAAGAGTACCGGTTCAACCAGAAGGCGCCTGCAGGTCCTTTCCAGCCAGGAGATGTGGTGCTGAAACGGAAGAGAAAAGCCCACAAACTGGATGATCAGTGGGAGCAGGTCCCTTATGTCGTACAACCCACCGAGTGGGACAATGGGAAGACCTACCAGATCAGTCGTGACCAAGGGGGCACCCTGGCCACAGTATCTCGGGACCATCTAAAAAAATGCCCCCCAGCGTTGAAAACAGAGGCTGAAGTACCGATTCCTCCACCGGTGGAAAAGGCAGCAGAGGTGATCCACACTGTCATGGGTGACTTCCCAGCAAACTGGCCTACACAGAACGGCGCGGTGATACTTCCAGTGATACTGTTCCCACAACCCGTGGATGAAAAAGTAGTGGAAGCGGTTAACCGTGAGCCAGAGCCAGTGCCAGTGCCCAGGGATGAACCTGTACCCAGCCCCCCTGCACCTCCGCCTGCCCCACACTCTAGCAGGGAGGAGGAACCGATTGTTCCCTCTACCCCACTGTCTAGCACCACTGACACCGGGCCCCGGAGGTCCACCCGTTCCAACCTAGGTAGACCCCCACTTAGGTACAGGGAGACCGTTCTATGAGTAAGAGGGGCCCACAAATGTAAAAGAGTGTTGTGAGTTTGTTTGAAAAAGTTAAAAGTTGAAAGTTTTGAAAAATGGAAAAACACTGATTGAACCGAGTTTTCACCTGATTCACCGTGTGATTTGCAACCGGCTGGAGCCGGCACCGTTGTCCCCGTGGGGACCGTTTAAAGTTTAAAAATGCATGGGAACTAGCCATGGACAAGCCCGTGAACTCTGCAGGGCAACCACAAACGTTAGTGGCTTGTAAATATGTTGGGTACCGTTACCGTTTCCACAATGCCGCCTCCGGAGAGGCAGGTTGGAGGGAGGGCCCTGAGCAGAGCAGGCCAGGGCCCAGCCACCAAAGGAACCGGTGGCTACCCTCTGGAGGGAAGGACAGATCCCGCTCGGGTACCGTGTGCTGGACTGTGGGTCAAGGGGTGCTGCCTGGGTTTTAGGGGCAGCATCAGGGCCAGGTTACTTGGGTGGGAGAGAGCGGAAACCGTGACCGTATACCGTTGCAACGTTAAAAGTAAAATGTGCCTCCCGTCTTGGGAAGAATTGATTAAAAATGTTATGCATGTCTGTTTAACCCTGTTATCCCCTTTACAGAAAAATAAAACCGGTGTAGGACGGCAGCCCGCGGACGGTCTGCATTTTGCTAAGGGGGAATGTGTCGCCCTGGGCAAGCCAGGGGACACAGATAACAACACCACTACACCCCACACTCCAGGTAGGCACACCTGCTAACCAGAAACCCTTGTTGCCTTCCTCCAAGAGTCTGTTGATGCACACCAGGGGGTGGGCCAGGCGGTTGGCTCCGCCCACCAAGGAGCTCACAACTCTGGAGGCAGGAAGTTACCAGGCAGATTAGCCCAGGCAGGGCTTGAGTAAAGAAGCAGTCAGCTCAGGGACGAGCTTGAGTAAAGGCAGAACTGTCAGGGAGGAGGAAGTGGAAGGAGTGAGGAGTAGCCCAGGCAGGGGCTAGAGGAAACAACCAGAAGTGAAAGTGAAGGAAAGGAAAGTGGAAAAGGAGGAAAGCAAGAAGTGGAGAGAGCGCAGAGAGTGCGCAGAGCCTGAGAGCCCAGCTGTGTGTAGGGCTAGAACAGCAAGGTCAGCGACGGCGGTGACTGTCCGGAGGGGGACCGTTTGGAAGTTCCTGGAAGGACCCCGTTGGCTGTGTGCCCGGTGGTCTGGAGCAGTGTTCCGAAGGACAGTCAGCACCAGGGCAGGGGCCTCTCGGACCCCGGCAAGGCTAGGAGTCGCCCAATTTGCCGAATCCGTCAGTGAAGGGGACGCAGATCCCCCAGCAACAAAGTCCCGATTGACGGCAACAGCCCGACCATTACCGGGGAGACACCGCCACCGCCAAGGCACCAGTTTCCCCAGGGCCAGCGCCTGCGGGCAAAGTGTAGAGCTCCTCCGGCCCAGATTGCAGTCGGGGAGCGGGTAACCGGAGGGAATCCACCGCTACCATCAGTCAAACAGGTGCAAGGAAGAGAGACGTCACCATCACCTACCGGGAGTGCAGGTGCAACCGTCTGTGGGACCGTCCTACCAGCCGTTGGTTTACCGTACAAACTGTGTCCGTGTCTCAGGCTGAGTGAGTACCACAGTGCCGCAAGGCACAGCGCTGCCCCCGCGTCCCTGCGCCCTCCAGGCCCTACACTTCACATCTCTTCACCGGGCCCCGGGATCACCAACCCCTACCCACGGAGGGGCAACACAACACCTGGCTGCTCCAATCACCATCCCCGGGACCCCCACACTGAGCAGCGGTGGTGCCATCACCGCAACCGTGGGTGGCGTCACGAACTATAATCCCAACAAACACCCCCCTTTCACTCACGGGCGAGGAGCGTCGCTCGAGACACCCCGGGATCCGGCCCGCAGCTCGAGCCACCAGGAGCAACTGCCGGACCCGAGCAGAAGGGGTGAGCGCGGTGTGCTGACACCCTCCTCCCCGCCCGCGACAGCTACATGGTCGCTGGTGAGCTGTCAAACAGGCAGATCTCAACAGTGACCAGTGACTAGCCCCCAGCCATCAGCGACGTGCAAGCGACGCTGCGCTTGCACGGAGCCGGCGTCTGGAAGCTGCGGACACTGGTAACTAAGGTAAACATCGGGTATGGTTACCCGATGTTTACATTAGTTACCAGCGCACACCGCTTAGCTTTGCTCTCCTAGCTACAGTACACATCGGGTTAATTAACCCGATGTGTAATGCAGCTACATGTGCAGAGAGCAGGGAGCCGCGCACACTGCTTAGCGCTGGCTCCTTGCTCTCCTAGCTACAGTACACATCGGGTTAATTAACCCGATGTGTAATGCAGCTCCATGTGCAGAGAGCTGGAGCCGGCAGCACAGGCAGCGTGAGAGCTGCTGGTAACTAAGGTAAATATCGGGTAACCACCTTGGTTACCCGATGTTTATCTTGGTTACAGCTTACCGCAGCTGCCAGATACCGGCTCCTGCTCCCTGCTCGCTTCATTTCGTCGCTCTCTCGCTTTCACACACAATCAGCGATCTGTGGGTCACAGCGGGAGAGCGCCTTTGAAGAAAACGAACCAGGGCTGTGTGTAACGAGCAGCGATCTCGCAGCAGGGGCCAGATCGCTGCTCAGTGTCACACACAGCGAGATCGCTAATGAGGTCACTGGTGCGTCACAAAAAACGTGACTCAGCAGCAATCTCGGCAGCGAGCTCGCTGTGTGTGAAGCACCCCTTAGTCAACCCCACTAAGCACCAAAGAAGACACAGGGATAAAAACAGGGGAAGTGTAAACAAATAACTTATCTCCAGATGTGTCAGGGAGAGGAACTGCAACAACAACCAAGTCTCTCCAGTTAAATACTAACTGATTTTTTGTACTGAAGACTTGTTAAGGGCATTAGTCCTATCACCAGCACAGACAAGAAGGGAATGAGAAAATTTAAGACACAAAGGAATGTGCTGATGAAAACAACTGGAAGGGTGAGGAACTCTACAGGGTCCTAATGGGAAAGGAATGAAAACCAAGCAGAGAAGATACATAAGATACTAAATACACCAAGCATGAATAATAAAAGGTCAGGGAGCAGTTTACACAGCCAAACGCTGCGACCTTCTATAGCCGGACACCACAGGACTGTCTGTCACCCGTGACAATATTTAAAGGGTCTGGTCTGGGGATAAGAAATTATTTTTTCCTGGCATTTCATTTACATCTTGAAATAACACTCAAAAAAAGATGGATACAGTGAGATCTCCTTTTCCATTGCATTTGAGTTCAACTGTATCGAAGACCATTTCCAAATACTTTTGATTACAAATGAAAAGCTTCTAATAAGGAGATATCAATATATTTTAGGACAAATTAAGGAGGATGACCCTGTTGTTTTAGCAATCAGTGTTGGTCCCAGTTAATGAAAATTTAAGACACAAAGGAAAGTGCAGAGGAAAACAGCTGAAAGAGTAAGGAACTCTGCAGGGTCCTAAAGGGAAAGGGATGAAAAAGAAGCAGAGAAGATATATAAGGTACCAAATACAACAGCAAGAATAATAGAAGGTCAGGGAGCAGTTTGCACAGCGAAACGCTGCGGCATTCTATAGCCGGACACCACAGGACTGTCTGTAATACGTGACAGTCCCGTGAGAATATTTAAGGGGTCTGGTCTGGAGACTAGAAATTATTTTTTCCTGGCATGTCATTTAGATCTTGAACCAATAAAAAAGATTGATGTAGTCAGATCTCCATTTCTTTTGCATTTGGGCTCGACTGCGTCAAAGACAATTTCCAAATACTTTCGATTACAAATGAGAAGCTTCTAATAGGGATATATATATATATATATATATATATATATATAGATATATATATATATATATATATATATATTAGGATAAATTAAGGAGGACGACCCTGTTTATGCAATCAGTGATGGACAAATCCCCTCCAAGACTGTCTTATATCCATTTGAAGAAATATAAGAACATATTAAGGTTTACGTATCACACTCATCAATACCGCCAGCCAATAAATCCATGTACAAAAAAATAACCCAACAGACCAATCATGGTGCACGGCGTTAACAATCTGATTTATAAATGGTTAAATCTCAGACCTGCGTTTATGTGACACTATTTCAGGGCACCCCGGGTAATTATTCGCTGGTATTACAGGTGCGGGGATTGGTCCGTCTTATGTTTGGCAGTTTTATGATTTCCATCCAAAGTCAGTATAATTTATATTTTAGTAAATTAAAATGACATAGCTTGTGCATAAAGAGGAATCAGCGCCATGTATTATTTCATCTTTATGTTTAAAATCATAAAAAATATGTGCATATTTCCTCCGTGATTAAGCCTGTCTACAGATCACTAAACCTGTAAATCACCCCTGCAATAAAGTTTAAACCATTTAGAAGGATGTTTAAGAGGAGATTTCATCTAGATGCCACAGAAATAGAATTTTTATCCAAAGACATAAGCAAACTGGTACCGTAGATAGTGATGGGCGAATCGATTTGATGCAAATAAAAATTTGTCTTAATTTTTTAGGAATTTGTTGAACCCGGTGAATTCAAACAGTTTGTGCTTTGCGTAAAAGTGCGTAAAAGTCCAAAAATGCTCACCACTATTTTATGCATTGCAAAAGACCGCATCAACAAGAAAAACTCACATGACCTTTCCTGGGCTAAAATACTGTCCATTAGCCTATCATAGCATGTATAAAAGCTGAAGCAGGGAATGCAGCAGCCAGTTTTAGGGTGAATCAGGATAAAGAGCAAACATCACATCCTAACTAGAGAAATAGTGAACTGAATAAACTGAACAGATAGTGTGTGACAGAACAGCAGTAAAGAACTGTTATTATCAAGGGTATACATCTGTTTCTTGTATAAGCCCCCACCCCCCCAAAAATGCAGAAAATATAATGAGAACAAGGTATAAATACTACACAACCTCCTAGGCTTTCCAGTATCTATGTTATTAACATTAGAAGTCCCAGGAATTTTGAGCTCCATAGGGTTCCAATGGTAGATATGTTAAATGACCCCTCTCTGGTACGTCTAGTGTTAATGCACCAATTCGGCCGTAATTGTGGGCAAAATGGAATCATTACTGTAGAATATAAGTCACTTGTATTTTCCTCTTATAGTGGCAATGATCTAATTGCCAAAAGAGTCCCTCTGTAGCCACATTGTGACTACATTTGGCATGTCCATCCCTTGTACATTTATGCATATTTGTTATGGTCACCGAGAGGCGGCGAGCATCCGGGAGTAGACCCACTGGACTGTACACCGGACTCCCCTGGAGGAGCTAACCCATATACGGGGATTGTCAGGCACAGCCCCAGAGGACCTAAATGCACGTCATCCAGGACAAGTAGGGTCAGTTGTGACAGACTGGTGAGTCTCTGATGTCTGGTATAGGTTTGCTTAGTTGTGGCAGCACGGAGGTGAGGCTCGGACGTGGCAGCATGGGGGTGGAGGCTCAGACATGGCAGCACAGAGGTGGAGGCTTGGACATGGCAGCACAGAGATGGAGGCTCGGATGTGGCAGCACGGAGGTGGAGGCTCGAACATGGCAGCACGGAGGTGGAGGCTCGGACGTGGCAGCACAGAGGTGGAGGCTCAGACCTGGCAGCATGGGGTTGGAGGCTCGGACATGTCAGCACGGAGGTGGAGGCTCGGACGTAGCAGCATGGAGGTGGAGGCTTGGACATGGTAGCACGGAGGTGGAGGCTCGGACGTGGCAGCACGGAGGTGGAGGTTCGGACGTGGCAGCACGGAGGTGGAGCCTCGGACGTGGCAACACGAAGTTAATAGCACAGATGTGGCAGCACGGAGGTAAGGATGGTAACAAGGGCTGGGAAGAGACACAAGTTAGCAGGAACAAGTCACTGGTACAAAACACAAGGGTACAGGGTCAGACACAGTAACATGTATGGGACCTGAGAACTAGCAACGCACTAATGATAGGCAACATTGCTCAGGCGCCTCCCGTAAGGGGAGGAAGCCTTAAATATCTTCAGGGTAATATCTGACTTCAAGTATCACTTCGGGGTAATGGGACACCAGACCTTTAAGAAAGGGGGCATGGCCGCACGCATCCTATAGGCACTCTCCCAGAAGGCCTGCGTGTGGCCTGGAAGCGAGGAGGCCATGGAAAACCCCGGGGCAGGAACAGAACGCATGGAACCGGCGGGCAGGTGAGGAGAGTGGCGCTCCCGCCGCAGCCTGGGAGCGGAAGCATGCGGGGGTACCTCAGCTGGACCGGGCATTACAATATTAATTGAAGACATAGAGCATGTGGGTAGCACGTGTATTGCATACTTTTATGTGTGTTTTGTATTTTGCTTGCTTTCTGCTGCTCCTCTTTGCATTATTTGGCTAATATGATTATTTACAAATGACCCATTCATCCTCATCATCCTCACCTATTTACACCTGGACATTAAACCCTATACATGTGTGTTTTTCCTTTACATAAATAGTAGAATCCGAGTCCGAGCCTCCGATCTGCAGCAAACTTTGCAGAAATCATCAGGGACCGTGCTATTAAATGTGTAATGTTGTTTGGTATTTCAGTACAAGGTACCACAGTAATTACGTGAAATATTTATGATGAATATAAAACAATGCAAATTCACGTGTTTGCCTGAAAGCCATAGCTGCTTGTTACATATTTAAATATGCCTTGAATGTGGCTGCACATCTTAAAAGGGAAGCGTCTGAACAGCAGCAGACATGACACAAGCAACAATAAATAGAGACATTTATTATAATGTCCCTGCAACTAATGCAAAATGTACACGGCCCAGACCGGGCCACAGGAATGAGCCACATATATGGAGTAACTACTAATGTCAGCTCACATCCTCTGCACAGGCTGGGGGCATTACTGGCCATTCTAATGCTACAATGTGTGCAAGAAAGCCTATGTCAAGCATACATAAATGCACATTACAGCTTATCTGTTATTCGCTACAGTCTAGAATAAACTATTATGGGTGTACATGAAGAATGACGCTATATCTGACCATAATCTGAATTGTATTCTGCATGTTTCACCAGTTTTCCTCTTTGCAGGCTTACTCTCTTATTTTCAGTTGTCTCTGAGCTAGTGGGTGTAGACTATCAGATATGATGTCTCCCGTCCCCAGCACACCAAGAAATGAGGGATTCCTGCTCTCCTATATTTATAGCAAGTTCACAACCAGCATCAGGAAGGCTATCATATAGCAAAGCTGAGCAGTGTAGCTGTGAATCCAGCACTAACATGCAAATAAACACTTACTATACTGCAGCAGCACTATTACTTGTGTACCGCCCCGCACTCGGCTGCAGCCGAGAGGCTCGGATCCGGGCTCGTGTGTCGGTGGCTCAAGCGTCTCCGGACCGGGGGTCACGTTGCTCTGTAAAGGGGGCTGGTGTGTCGAGTGAGGTTTTTGGATTTGATTTAGAGTTTGTGACGGCACACACGGGTTGTGGTGAATCTAGGCACCACCGCTGCCGGTTAATGGGCACCCCGGGGGAGATGTTGGGGGCAGCTTGTAATGTTAACCCCTCCGTGGGCAGGGGATGGTGGCCCCGGGACCCGGATGATGGGGTGCAGTGTCGGTGCGTGGCCCTCGGGCCCAGTAGTACTCACTCGGACAAACACACGGGAGTCTCTGGTAAACCAAACGGTGGATAGTCGGTGCCCGCAGCTGGTCGCTTCGGTCCCCAAACGGTTGGTGGTGTCCGTCTTCTCCTGCACCTTTTTGTAGATTTTGGACAACCGCGCTTCAGCGACAGGAGTCCCGCTCCCCGGCGTGTGCGTTGGGAGAGCCCTTTGCCCGCAGGCGCTGGCCCAATGGATGTTTGGCCTTTGGCGGTGGCTGTTATCCGGAATCGATAGGCTGTTGCCTTCTTTCGGGACTTTGGGTGGAAAAGGACCTAAAGTCCAGACCTCAATCAGTTAATTAACGGGGTCCGGTAGATTCGGGACCGCGTTTCAGGGTGTGAGTACCCCCAACTTGTGCTCCAGTTTCCAGCTGGTTCCCCAGTTCGGTACCGGCAGGCCACTACTATGTCCCGACTACCTACGGTTCCACCAGGACTGTCTTCCCGGCTCCTGCAGACGGCCACAACCGTCTGCCTCCTGGTCAAAGTGCCCGGGCTCCTACCCAGGGCACAGACAGATTTTTACTCCTCTTAACTCCTCTCTCAACTACTCCTCTCCTCCTCCTAAACAAATCTGCTTTTTAACTTCCTGCCTCTGGGCATTTGAACTCCTGGGGGGGCATGGCCAACCACCAGGCTCCGCTCCCATGGTGTGGACATCAAACCCAGAGGGAGGTAACCAGGGTTTAAATGGGTTGGCTGGTGACACCTTATTTGGGGATTGGTGTAGTGCATGGGGCTATCTGTGACTACCTGGCTAGTCCAGGGCGTCACACTTGCACATATGTGAGCTGCCATGAGGTATGACACTTTTTCTCAACATTACATGGCATGTGTCCCACATTTTCACCAGCTTTCCTCTCTCCATGATCTATCTCTGATTTTCAGTTGTCTCTGAGCTAGTGGGTGGAAGTTAACTGCCATGATGTCTCCTGTATACAGAACACAGAGATGAGGGATTCCTGTTCTCCAATCTCTATTTAGCACATGTAAAGAAACAGCAGCACAAAGGATATAACACAGCATAAATGGGCAGTGTAGCTGGGAATCCAGCACTAAGATGAAAATAAACACTTACTGTAAGAAAGCATCCCTTTTTATTGCACATACACAAGCTGTCATGAGGTATGAAACTTTTTCTGAACAATATATGGCTTATTACCCACATTATAACCAGTTTTCCTTTTGCAGGCTCCTTTTGCTAGTTGTCCCTGAGCTAGTGGGTGGTGAATAACTACTTTGATGTCCCCTATATACAGCCCACTCAGATATGAGGGATTCCTGTACTTTAATATCTATTTAGCACATGTAAAGAAGCAGCAGCACAGAGGATATAATACAGCCATACTGAGCAGTGTAGCTGGGAATAAGCACTTACTCTAAAATAGCATTTTTGTACATGCGCAAGCTACAGTGAGGTATGACACTTCTCCTGAACATCATATGGCTTATTACTGTCATGAGTGTGTCTGACCCGGAGGAGACCTCGGGCAAGTCTGGAATCAGAAGGTCCCAATGCCTTATTGCTTGCAGATCCACTACTGACACTTGAATGACATCTTCTTGCTAGTAGTGCTGTAAGGGCTGCTGGCTGCAGGATTTTAATCCCAGGTGCAGCTCTTTGCTGTCACGCCCCTTCACTATTTAAAATCATGTGCTTGATTAGCTGATGCCGGTGATAGAAACTGAATCTTCATTTTTTATGTTGCCCACTTTAAAAGGAGCCTGCTCTATAAGAAATTGTTTGTGTCCTGTGCAGCTGTGGTGTTACTGCATTGAAGCTGCTTGGAGTGTTTTTCCTTTTCATGTCTATTTCCCCTGTTTGTTTTCCCTTCCTTGTGTTTCTGTGTTGTAGAGGAGAGACTAGTGCTCTCGTCAGCCTGCTCACTAGTCAGGGTGAATATAGAGCAAGTGAGGGCTTAGCAACATCGTCGGCGACGGGGTGAAAAACCCATATAGGAACAATAGGGAGTGCAGGGTCCAGTTGCAGGTGAGTGCAAGTGGTCACCCCACTCCCCTCTCCCTAGCACCTGTGTTAGGGTGAACTCTTAACCAGAGATCACTAGTTGCCTACTGCCTGGCCTAGTTGGTGTAGACCAAGTGCATGCGTAAAGAATTCACACCAGACACAGTCGGATGTGAAATCTCTTCTTGATCACAGTAAAGATGGCACCGAACAGAACAGGAGAACCCGTGCGGTCTCTGATATAGTCTAGGGGGCGTACACAAGTTCAGATATGCCCATTTAGTGGGACAGTTCATGGGCTAGCCAATGGGGAGATCTGTGTTGCTGTTGATGGGCGGGTCTGACGTCAATTGATGAATCCATGGTGATGGTGATGGGAGGGACGTCATCTGGTGGATCCATGCTGATGGTTTGGTCTGTGATGTCATCGGAGTCAATCTTGGGTTCCTCTGAAAACTGACTGGCTTATGTATAGAGAATTGATTTCATTGAACACACTTCTCACAGTGCTCTATGTCCAGAGGTTAATTAAGTATTTCATCTTATGGCTCTCCTCAACACCTGGGCCCTGTTTTATATCCTGGCTCCTGTGTTCCCAGTATGTTGTGGTACCTGTTGGTGGTTTCCTAGTATCTGAAAAAACCCTGTAGTCACCGCAGCTGGTAGGTGGTGAATAACTACTTTGATGTCTCCCTTACACAACACACGCAGACATAAGTGATTCATGCTCATCTGCCTCTATGTAGCACATGTTCAGAAGTAGCAGCAGCATATAGGACATTATACAACAGTACCGAGCAGCGGAGGTGTAAATCTAGGATTAAGGTGAGAAAAAGCACTTCCTCTAAAGCAACAGCACCTTTCCCCACCCACTTTCTCACTCATTCAGCACCACCTGCAAGATTACCCCAATTGCAAATATTGTGGAAAAAAATGGATCAGCAATGTGATACTAAACAATCAGTGCCAGGTTTGTGGCTGTGCACAAATGGAACAATATGTCCATGATTTCACTGCAACCACAGATCTGCCAAAGATTTATCTCTGTGTGTGACGGGGCCTTTAGTCTTCACTGCCACCGACAAAAAGGTAAGGTCATAACCCTTCTGTCTGAGGTCCACTCACTCATGTGACCACTGTGACGCAGTATTCAATACCAAATGCAAGAACATTGTGATCTGTATTGTACATCCAAAGTTTAGGCATTAAAAATTTAAAGGGATTGTCTACTTTTTATTTGAAGGGTCACTGAACAATAGGCTGTGTTTAGCTGGACTACCGCCATCTACTATTTTTTTATGGGGTAACTAGAAAGGTTTTATTTTCCTAAAACACCTGTGAGTAGATTAAACCTTGTACATCTTCTTTTCGTAAAATTTAGAAATGTGTTCCTATCTTGCCGTCTCCATCTATACAAGCAGGGGAGAAACAATAGCAGTTGCAGAGATCGTGACTGCGACCGGGCCCAGCAGGACTAGGGGCCCAGCGTCCGCCCTGCAGAGAAGCAACTGGCTCTTTTCTGTGAGAGAGGAGCTGCGCTGTTCAGTGGCAGACCATGCGGACGCTATGAGGCCCCGGGGCCAGCAGCTGCACCGGGTCCCCCTCACTCATCATGGCACATCCGCTCCATCAGAGCATGGGATAGCTGTGTGCAGAGGGAAAGATGTATATCAGAGCATGGAAAAGCTGTGTGCAGAGGGAAAGATGTATATCAGAGCATGGGAAAGCTGTGTGCAGAGGGAAAGATGTATATCAGAGCATGGGAAAGCTGTGTGCAGAGGGAAAGATGTATATCAGAGCATGGGAAAGCTGTGTGCAGAGGGAAAGATGTACATCAGAGCATGGGAAAGCTGTGTGCAGAGGGAAAGATGTATAGCAGAGCATGGGAAAGCTGTGTGCAGAGGGAAAGATGTATAGCAGAGCATGGGGAAGCTGTGTGCAGAGGGAAAGATGTATAGCAGAGCATGGGAAAGCTGTGTGCAGAGGGAAAGATGTATAGCAGAGCATGGGAAAGCTGTGTGCAGAGGGAAAGATGTATAGCAGAGCATGAGAAAGCTGTGTGCAGAGGGAAAGATGTATAGCAGAGCATGGGAAAGCTGTGTGCAGAGGGAAAGATGTATAGCAGAGCATGGGAAAGCTGTGTGCAGAGGGAAAGATGTATAGCAGAGCATGGCAAAGCTGTGTGCAGAGGGAAAGATGTATAGCAGAGCATGGGAAAGCTGTGTGCAGAGGGAAAGATGTATAGCAGAGCATGGGAAAGCTGTGTGCAGAGGGAAAGATGTATAGCAGAGCATGGCAAAGCTGTGTGCAGAGGGAAAGATGTATATCAGAGCATGGGGAAGCTGTGTGCTGAGGGAAAGATGTATAGCAGAGCATGGGAAAGCTGTGTGCAGAGGGAAAGATGTATATCAGAGCATGGGAAAGCTGTGTGCAGAGGGAAAGATGTATAGCAGAGCATGGCAAAGCTGTGTGCAGAGGGAAAGATGTATATCAGAGCATGGGAAAGCTGTGTGCTGAGGGAAAGATGTATAGCAGAGCATGGGAAAGCTGTGTGCTGAGGGAAAGATGTATAGCAGAGCATGGGAAAGCTGTGTGCAGAGGGAAAGATGTATAGCAGAGCATGGGGAAGCTGTGTGCAGAGGGAAAGAGGTATAGCAGAGCATGGGAAAGCTGTGTGCAGAGGGAAAGATGTATATCAGAGCATGGCAAAGCTGTGTGCAGAGGGAAAGATGTATAGCAGAGCATGGGGAAGCTGTGTGCAGAGGGAAAGAGGTATAGCAGAGCATGGGAAAGCTGTGTGCAGAGGGAAAGATGTATAGCAGAGCATGGGGAAGCTGTGTGCAGAGGGAAAGATGTATATCAGAGCATGGGAAAGCTGTGTGCAGAGGGAAAGATGTATATCAGAGCATGGGAAAGCTGTGTGCAGAGGGAAAGAGGTATAGCAGAGCATGGGAAAGCTGTGTGCAGAGAGAAAGAGGTATAGCAGAGCATGGGGAAGGTTTGTACTGAAGACAAGATGGATATCAGAACATAGGAAAACTGAGTGATAGAAAGAGGCATTTCAAATCATGGTAAACATGAGTGCTGATAGAAAGAGTCAAGTGTCAGCGACACTATCCCATACCCTGAGTGTCAGCGTCCTTATCCTTCCTGTACCTCGAGTGTCGGTGTACGGTTGGGGGGGCCCAGGTCCAAACTTTGCATTGGGGCCCATCAATCAGATTCAGTCTTCCCAGCCTGGTTCAGGGCTACAATTTTGTTTCTGGTGTCCTTCGACAGCTCTTTGTTCTTCACCATAGTGGAGTTTGGAGTGGGACTGTTTGAGGTTGTGGACAGGTGTCTTTTACACTGATAACAAGTTCAAACAGGCGCCATTACTGCAGGTAATGAGTGGAGGACGGAGGACAGAGGAGCCTCTTACAGAAGAAGTTACAGGTGTGTGAGAGCCATAAATATATGTATATATATATATATATATATATATATATATATATACACATACATAGCAGATGTCCACACCACTACGGTTCTAAATAAATATATTTCTAAAGGTACTACTGACATAAATTTCCTACCGAATGTTGGTTACAACCCATCCGATCCACATAGGTGAAGAAAACAAACCATAAATGTCCAAAAATTAAGTTATGTGTAATAATGAGGAATGACACAGGGAAAAAGTATTGAACACATTTGCTGAAATTTATTTAACACTTCATACAAAAACCTTTGGTGATGAACTTCAAGACGCTTCATGTATGGAAAAAATAGTTACCTTCATTGCTCAGGTGTAACTTTGGCCATTCTTCCACACAAACACTCTTCACATCCTGCAGGTCCAGGCTCCTTCTATGATCTCTAAGCTTCAGTTCCTTCCATACATTTTCTATTGGATTCAGCTCTGGTGATCGGCTCGGCCAATGTAGCAGATTTATTTTCTGTCTCTGAAACCAGTTGAGAATTTCCTTGGATGAGTGTTTGGGACCATTGTTTTGCTGAAATGTCCACTCTTGTTTCATCTTCATCATCCTGGTAGATGGCAGCAGATTTTTATCAATAATGTATCAGGATATGTGTTCATTCTTCCTTCCTTCAATGATATGAAGTTTACCAGTGCCAAATGATGGAAAACAGCCTCAGATCATTATGTTCCCACCTCCAATCTTCAGTGTTGTTGGTGTTTTGGGGATTATTTGCCTTTTGGCCTCTAAACATGATGTGTATTATGACCTCCAAAGAGCTCAGTTTTGGTTTCATCTGACCAGACTATATTCTCCAGTATTTCACAGACTTGTCTAAATGTTGTTGAGCAAACTTGAAACCCTCTTGAACCTACTTTTTGTTCAGCAATATGTCCAAGTGTTATAAAAAGGGAGTGCGCTGAAGTAGAAAAACTTAATTCTCCTTTCCTGAATCGTATTGTATTTGTTTTTTAACTGCACGTATGGTTTATATGTAATGTTCACCTTCTAATGTCTAGGCACATGACAAGACTCACCTGAATCAGGTGAATAAATGGTTTCAGTACGTCACATTCTGGGTGGACCTGTTGAAGCACCTGTGTGCACAAAACAGCTGTCGTCCAGCCTCTTGCACCAGCATCTTATTGTTCCCCCTCTTCCATGTGACGGTAAATACCAGAGCTGTTATTTTATGAACTTGATGGAATAAAGTATAAAGTTTGTTTTTTGGATTTGGAGTTCTGCTATCTTTTCAGAATCCTGTCTATTCGCGATACATGACTTCATCCATCCTCCCTTCAATATGGTGCAGTTGTCCTGTCCCCTTTACACCCCTAAAGTATGATGTTTCTACCCACATTCTTCACGGTTGGGACAGTGTTCTTGAGGTTGTACTCATCCTTCTTCTTGTTCCAAACACAGTGAGTGGAGTTAATACCAAAAAGTTCTATTTTGCTCTCATTTGACCACATGACCTTCTCCCAAGCCTCCTCTGGATCATCCAGATGGTCATTGGCGAACTTTAAATGTTCCTAGACATGTGCTGATGTGAGCAGGGGGACCTTGCGTTCACTGCAAGATTTTAATCCCTGATGGCATAGTGTGTTACTAGAACAAGGTCCCAGCTTTCTTCGGGTTATTTACCAGATCCTCCCGTTTAGTTCAGACCTTTCTCAGAATAATTATTACTCATCTAGGCGAGATCATGCATGGAGCCTCAGACCGAGTAAGATTGACAGTCATCTTGTGTTTCTTCCATTTTCTAATAATTTCACCAACAGTTGTTGCCTTCTCACCAAGCTGCTTGCCTTTTCTCCTGTAGCTCATCGCAGCTTTGTTCAGGTCTACAATTTTATCCCTAATGTTCTTAGACAGCTCTTTGGCCTTGGCCAAGGAATAAAGGTTGGCATGTGATTGAGTGTGGACAGGTGTCTTTTATACAGGTAATAAGTTCAAACAGGTGCAATTAATACAGGTAATGAGTGCAAAGTTAATAACAGGTCTGTAAGAGCCAGAATTCTTGCAGGTTGGTCGGTGATCAAATACTGTGTTTTTCGGTTTATAAGACACACCAGATTATAAGACACACCCCAAATTTAGGGAAGAAGAGGTGAAAAAAATGGGGTCCGTCTTATAATCCAGTGGTGTCGTATCGAAGACGAATGGCAGCCATGGTGGAACGGGGTCACAGGAGGCAGGGGAGGTGGTGGAGCAGGGCGATGCTGCGGGAGGTGCAACCTGTGGTTGTCTCAGATGCTGTCCCAGAAACTGTCAAAGATGGTGCTGGGGCAGCTGTGGTAGTACTGGGAAGGCTGTGCTGGCGCTGCTGCGGCAGCGGCTGGGGGCTTCAAATAATTGCACCTGGAGCCAGCGTGTGCAGATTGAGCTCTCAGCTCAATGACAAGCTGAGATCTCATCTGCGTACACACCACCTCCGGGCACTGTTTTCCTTAAGTCCACTGCTGGGAGATCAATGGGCTGGAGGCGGCGCGTGCGCAGATGAGATCTTGAGTTGAGAGCTCCATTTACGCACACGCCACCTCCAGGCGCTGTTTTTCTTAAGATCGCTGCTGGGAAATCAATGGGCTGGAGGCCGCACGTGTGCAGATGAGATCTTGAGCCGAAAGCTCCATTTGCGCATGCGCTGGCTTGGGGCGCCATTATTTGAAGCCCTCACCGCCCCCAGCCAAGCTGCTGCCGCCGACCCTCAACAGTCGCCGCAGCCAGTGCAAGCCCCCACAGACCCTGCACAGATGCAACAGCATTGCCCATGCCTCCGGGTACCCCTCTCCACCACTCCCCGGTAAGCTACATTCAGATTTTAAGATGCACCCTTCGCTTTCCTCCCAAATTTTTGGAAAGAAAAGTGCGTCTTATAATCCGAAAAATACAGTAATGATTTCATGCAATGAAATCGCAATTAATTAATTATTTAAAAATCATGCAATGTGATTTTTGGATTTTATTTCGGGATTGTGTCTGTCACAGTTGAAGTTACCCACAATGAAAATTACAGACCGCTCAATTCTTTATAGGTGGGAAAACTTGCAAAATTGTCAGCGTGTCAAATACTTATTTTCCCCACTGTAATATACTGTATATATTACTTTTCCGAGAACTTGGATGTGGACAGTATAAAATACTAAACAGAACCCTATCATGTGGCTATTCCGAAAGTTAATTCCAGCTGAACAAGTTCTTAGAAATTATCGGACAAATTTACCAAGGTGCCTTCCAAATATTTTTTTTTTCTCTTGCTTTCTTGCTAACCGGGGGCCTTGGGGTTTATATTAAATGGAACAAATCAAACTCCTTCGCCTGAGATCTTATTGCTACCGCTGTGCTCTGCAAGCGCTTTACCAACACAGGCTTTGTTTTTTTTAATTTTTTTATTTTTTTTATTTTATTTTATTAGTTTGTGTGCTGTATGCTACATGCTGTTAAACACCACCTAAAATTAAAATAACCCTTTTTCGTTGTCAGCCACAATAAGGTGTAGCGTAATAAAGAATTATAATAAAAAAAAAATTAAAAAAATAAACATGCGAGAGAATTAACATTGCAAAAAAAAAAAAAAGTAATATGAAAATAAAAGTGAGCTAAATAAATAATGTAGCATCTGAGCTCTGGGACCTACAGGAAAGGTTCTAGTGCAGCCGATGTGCTATGAATTGGAGGAAGAAAGCGGTAAAGCTCCTCGAGCCGATATCCATTGTAAAGGTTTGTCAGGGGGCGAACGCTACTCGCACAATTACGCTTCCTCGCAGCACAGATGGCTATTTTTAAAAGTAAATGTTGCCTTCTTGTCAGCGCCGAGCTGTTATGGGTCAACTTTAAGAAGTGCCAAGTTGGATTCAGGAGGGGATATTTCTCAATAGTTCTTACATGCTTTTGGCTATGTTTTTCTGTTTAGCCTGGATCAAAAAATTCACCTGAACCTTTGCCCAAGCCGGGAAAGAGTCCAGCCTTAAAGTTCTTATCCCTTTTTAGCACATAGGAAGAATAATGAGCAAACTTTCAGCGGGGGTGGTGCCTATTCCCACAGTCTAAATAATGTTATTTCTTTCACCTTTATCTTTTTTTTTTTTTTTTGCTGACCATTTCCCAAGTTTTCTCGGCTGTTCTTTTCTGTTTGCAACACAAGAATCATTTATCTTGGAAGAGGAGGCTGTAACAGATATGCAAGGAAAGTTGTTTTTTTCTTCCTTAACAAAACATGCTGGCCATGTCATATATTTATATTGTATGGATAGCATATTATATATACACATGTAGCGGTTACTTGGATATACATCCAGGGACATTTATGCTGTTGCATTTTCGCACATGTTTGGCTGTTTTGTGCATTGAGATTTTTTATTCCGTATATTATACCAAAAATGCCCATGCAACACCAAAAGAAAAGAAAACGATCAAATGACCAATTACTGCAAGAATATAAAGTTTATTGACAGAACATGAATATAAATAACAAGGAATGGGTGGATGTGCATACATATAGCAGTTGAGTGCACATCCATCCAGTCCTTATGATTTACTATATTTTTCGTTTTATAAGACACACCAGATTGTAAAACGTACCCCAAATTTAGAGATAAAAAAAAGTTAAAAAAAAGGGCCCCCGTCTTATAGTTCTTTGGTGTTGTCTTACCGGAGGGGGGTGGCAGCAGTGGTGGAGCGGAGTCACAGGAGGCAAGGGCGGTGCTGGTGGGGTCTGTGTTGGTGGCGGTGGGGGCTGTGTGGCAGCAGTCGGTCTGTGCTGGTGTGATGCCCTGGCCTATCAGGTCGTCACAAGGGTGCCGTGCAATCTGCCCTTCTGCATGGTACCCGCTCCTCCTTGGTTACGGGTCCTGTCCCTTTGGTGTTGCTAAGAACAGGTATAGACAAATCCTGAGGAACACTCTGCACCACACCCACCAGACACCCATTGGGCAGCCTGAGGGGAATAGGGCCGCCCAGATGGAGGGATGGAAGTACGAGGGCCAGAAGTGTCAGGAGAAGAGAGGAGAGTAGTGAAGAAGTGTCAGTGAGCGGTGACAGGAAAGGTCACGCTGCGGAGCTGGGCTCCTATAACAGTCTCAGGTGCCAGACGTTGGTCTGGCCTGGAAGGAGCTGGAACCCCGGTCACAGGGGGTAGTGGCAAGGGGCACGGTACGGACAAGGAGGGCAGTTCGGCGGCCTTATGCTACAACCGGGCAGGGGCCAGGGCACGACGGGGTACGCGGACCCTAGGCTGGGAAGTAGCTTTATGCAGCCCAGTAATTCACCTGACGAGGGTGGAATCTTCATGAACCGCTCTCCACCCGCTCTACAATCGGGGGTACTAGCGCAACGAGGGGGATAGGACTTCCCAAAATCGTTCAGAAAATCCGAAGCGTGAACCCTGAGAGCACGCTCACCCTGCTAGCCACGCAGGTGAGCGGGACCCGAGTAGTTTTAGGTGAAAGGGATCCACCAAGTGTAAACACAGTGCCAAGGGACAAGGCTTCAAACCAACCAGCAACGCCAAAAGGGCACGGACCCAGCATGTTCGAACTAAGGCTGCAGGATGTTCAAGACTTTGGTTTACCCGGTGTCAGTGTCAGCATCTCTGGACTGTGTGAGTACGTTGTGCCCCTTCGCCTCCAACGGGTCCCCAGCACACCATCACCGAGCCCCGGGACACCTTCCCCTGCCCACGGAGGGATTAACATCATCAGCTGCCATCCCATCGCTCCCGGGCGCTCCCCGTCACTCCTAAATACAGCAGCGGTGGTACCTCATTTTACCACGACCTGTGGGTGGCATCACGAACACTATCCAATCCACCCTTTCTTCCCCTTTTTCATTTTCGAGTGGCTGCGCGACCCCGCCTCGGGTCCAGAACCTTTCGAGCCACTGCGGATTCGGATCCGAGCAGCCTGTCAGCTGTCGCGGGGGCGGCACACTGGCAGCAGAAGTTGTGCTGGCTGTGTGGAGCAGGCCGGTGCGGCGGGTGTCCCAGATGCTCTGCCGGTGGTGCATACTTCAAAGACATGGCACCCCGAGCGGCGCATGCGCAGATTGAGCTCTTAGCTCAATGACAAGATCTGGAGCCAAGAACTCCATCCATGCACGCGCCGATTCTGGGTGCCATCATTTGAAGCCAGAGCATCTTGTACACCCGCCGCCCCACTCTACTCCACACAGTCACCGCAGCCCATACAGACAGACAGCCGTCCGCCCGCCCGCACACATAGGCAGCCAGCCGATCACCCGCACAGCCGGCTGCCAGCACAGAGAGGCAGCAGGCCACCCTCACAGAGAGCCGCCCGCACAGAGAGACAGCCCCGCACCAATTCCCCACATCCTAGTAAGCTATATTTGGATTGTAAGACGCACCCCTCATTTTGCTCTCAAATTTTTGGGAGGAAAAATGCGCCTCATAATCTGAAAAATAGGGTATATTCATGCTCTATCAATAAACTTTAATATATTCTTGCAGTAATTGGCAGTTTGATTGTTTTTTTTTTCTTTTTGGGTTGCACTTCTCATTTAGCAATTAGCCCATTATATAGGTTTTCCCCCCATATGTTAAATGAAAAAAAAATAAAAATAAATAAAACAAATATATATATATATATATTTATTTTGGTCAGTGAATATGCTCAGACATTCACTATATCTCAAATATTCAGGGATTTTTACTGCTTGTTGTATATTGCAAAAATGCCTATGGCAAGATATTGGGTGTAAGAAGGGTCATACATATACATACAATTTATTACAGAACTTGCAATTGCATCGCTGGGGCCCTATGGGAGTGACAAAGGGTTGCCCTGTCTAACCCCTTAGATGCCATACTCGCTGTTCATTACAGCATCAAAGGGGTTTAACTGCTGCAGTGCTGGCTCCAATCTCAGCAGTTACTGAAAGGGTGTCTATTATGTATACCAGCTGACGCCCGCTGGGTATGGAGTGGGCCCAGTGTGCAACCACGTTCAAGCTTTATCAAAGTTTCTGGAAAAGTTTGAATCTCAATACTGCAAAGCTTCAAATTGCTTGGAAAATAGATGTATAACATGCTAAGAGTTCCTATTACTTTATGAGGTAGACAGTTCTGCCACCTTTTTAGTTTACAAAGACTTTGCTTTAACCTAACCTTATTTTATAAAAAGTAGATAAAGAAATAAAAAGGATGTTTTGGCCATCTCACAATCCAGGAATCACGCTTTCAGTAACACGCAAGCCTTGGTTTCAGTATTTTTCTTCGGTAGCAAAATTAGGATATATGAGTGTAAAATGTCTTTCTAGTTTGTTTTGTGTGAAGAATAACAAAATGATTGTAATGCTGGTGACCCTACAGTTTGCCACTTCCTCCATCCGGCAGGGACGCTGACATACTCATTACCTTGGCTGCACTGCTGTGTCTCCTGCTTTGCTATCAGCCACTGCTCTGAGGACATGCACTTATTGCGTAGGTCTCCTGGTTGCACGCTTAGGGTGCATGAGGGATCTCTGCTTCTTAAAGGGGCAGTGCGCATACTCCAGACGTGTCGCCAGCCTATTGCTGAAAGTCACTAGGTATTGAAGGCACCCTTCCCTTTAGGGAGGTGCCTGAGCAACTTCAGTATCTAGTCTGTCTTGAACCTACTAGTTCATTGTCAGGTCCCTGTGACCCTGTACTTGCCTGTGCACCAGAACCCATCCTGTGTAACTGAACTTATGGTGCCATTTGTACCTGAACCTGTCCCGTCTGTACCAACCTTCCTGTCTGCACCTGAACCTGTCCCATGTGTACCAGTCATTGTGCCTGCACCTAAACCAACAGTCCCGACTGAACCAGTATAAGTATCCACCCTGCCTGTGATCCTGATCTTGCCCTGCCTCATACTCCATGTTCGTACTTGTGTCCCTGACTCCCAGGGTCCGCTGCTGCAGTTCAGGACCTCTCCTGGAATGGTACCTGGTGTCTACCAGTAGCCAAGCCCAACCTCACCATCAGAGGCTCTGGTGAACACCCAGTATACATTTAGTCATATCCCTCAATGGTATGCTTGGCTTGCAGGTCCACTCCCACCAGTGTTACAGTTTGCTTAGCCCATGAACCCTGCTGAATCTGATACTCTCCTGCTGTTGCAGTAGATTCAAGAGATGACCCAAGAACGGGTCCAGCAGGACCAAATCCTGACCTTCCTGAGGTCAGTGAACATCCGTTAAATGCTTTCACCGGCTGCTTCATCTGCACCAGTCCAGGCTGCAACCATCTCACATGGCTCAAACCTTAATGGGACAGAGAGAACCCTGTAACCTTGCATCTTGCAGGCTTTCCTGGAGGCGTTTTGCAAGGTCTTCAATGAGCTGTGTCATGTTTCCTCTGCAGCATCCTTCCATCTTAGGTTCCAACAGGGTAGCCTGACTGTAGATCAATATGCTGTCCGATTCTGCACCCTGTCTTCCAAACTTGGATGGAACAAGGAGGGATTGGTAGCAGACTTCTGGGAGTCAGTCCTAAAAGTTTAAGGATGAACTTCTGGTGAATGTCTGGTTGAGACATCCCCGCTACACTAGAGTACCGATTTCACTGACTATATGGATGGACCTCAGGTTCCAGGGACACTTTATAGATGTGACACATGAAAATAGATCCTTGTGTCCAGCTTTATTATTCCAAAGAATGCTTATTCCCCAGTCTTCTGCATCTGTTGTCCCCACTGAACCCCCCTAAGCTGGACAAGCAATGGCAGGGGCAGTGCAGGTACTCTAGAAGTGTCCTCAGCCTATGGCTGAGAGACACCAGGTATTTAAGGCACCCTCCCCTGTAGGGAGGTGCCTGAGAAACTTCAGCATCTTGTGTCTTGAACCTAGTAATTCATTGTCAGGTCCCTGTGACCCAGTACTCACCTGTGCTCCAGAACCTGACCTGTGTACCTGAAACCATAGTCCCATCTGTACCAGCCATCCTGTCTGCACCTGACTCTAAACCTGAACCTGTCCCATGCAGCCATCTTGTTTGCACCTGAAGTCGAACCTGTCTCATCTGTACCTGTCATTTTGCCTGCACCTGAACCAAATCCTAAACTTGTCCTGTTTGAACCAGCAGTCCAATCTGAACCGGTATAGGTATACACCATGCCATTGATCTTAATCCTGTCCTACCTGATACTCCATGTCCATACCTGCATCCCTGACTCCTGGGGTCAGTTGCTGCAGTCTGGGGACTGTCCTAGAGTGGTACCTGTTGTCTATCAGCATCCAAGCCCAACCTCACCATCAGAGGCGCTGGTGAATATTTTAGTCACACCCCTCAAGGGTAAGCGCGGCCCATGGCACAGAAGGTCCACATCCAGCAGCGAGACAATAATGTTATTCTGGTGCTGTTACTACAGTATATCTAAGATCAATGAAATCACAATCACACTGACTCTGCAGGTCCAGCACTTCTCTATCTCTTTTATAGTGGTTATTTTAGCCCCCTGATTGATGAAACAAAATCTTGTGATAGTTGCAAGGTATTATGGGGAAAATGTGCAAAGCATTATTAGTCCATTTTCTTAGTCTTTGGCAGTGTGTGAAATGGCGCAGGGCATTTTTTCTGTTACCATCCTCAAAAATCGAATTGCAAAGTGTTTGAATTCACGGGCACTTGTGAATTAGAAGAAATTGGACTCGAAGTCAATGCTCCTTGGAGCAATTTGCTTATTTCTAGTGTAGAGAACAATTAGGGTATGAACCAAGACTTACACAATCCACCTCACTATAGAGAATACAATCATTGTAGTCCGGCAATGTGTCATTCATATGGACAGCAAATGAGGGTCTTCTGCATTGGTTCTCTAACCTTAAAAAAAAAATGCTGCTGGTTTAAAAAAATATGGAAAATAATAAATTTTTTACAAATTGATAATTCTTCCAGTCTTGGAGCTTTACCCACCTTCGTAAACATTTCTATGTATTTTTTGCTACATGTCCTCATTGACCGAACAATCCAGTCTAATACAAGGAGAGCGTCTACATTCATCTGTATAGGTGAAAGTCCAGTGGTGGTTATTAGGATGATAAATAGGGATGATCAAATACCTCAAATATTCGGCTTCGCGAATATTTTCCGAATAGGTCGCCGATATACGAATATTCGATTCACAATGTAAGTCTAAAGGAAGCCCGAATAGTTCCGAATAGTTGTTATTCGGGTTTCTCATAGACTTACATTGTGCATCGATTATTCTCAAATAGTCGAATAGCGGCGACCTATTTGGAAAATATTCGCGAAGCCGAATATTTCAGGTATTCGATCATCCCTAATGATAAACAACTCTTTAACGCTGAGTAAGGCTAACCTGCCGGATTCATTTCATAGAATCATAGAATCACAGAATGGTAGAGTTGGAAGGGACCTCAAGGGCCATCGGGTCCAACCCCCAGCTAGTGCAGGCCTTCCTAAGGGGTACTTCTCACATAGCGAGATTGCTGCTGAGTCCCAGGTTTTGTGACGTACCAGTGACCTCATCAGCGATCTCGCTATGTGTGACACTGAGCAGCGATCTGGCCCCTGCTGTGAAATCGCTGATCGTTACACACTGTTCTGGTTAATTTTTTGCTCATTGGTCTCCCGCTGTGCAGCACACATCGGCGTGTTTGACGGCGGGAGACCAACGAACACCAACTCTGTGTAAGCAGCGTAACTAAGCAAAGCGCTTTGCTAAGTTACCCAATATTTACCCTGGTTACCAGTGTACACCGCTTAGCACTGGCTCCCTGCACACGTAGCCAGGGTAAATATCGGGTAACTAAGCAAAGTGCTTTGCTTAGTAACCCGATGTGTACCATGGCTACGTGTGCAGGGAGCCAGTGCTAAGCGGTATACACTGGTAACCAGGGTAAATATTGGGTAACCAAGCAAAGCGCTTTGCTTAGTTACCCTATGTGTACCCTGGCTACGTGTGCAGGGAGCCAGCGCTAAGCAGTGTACGCTGGTAACCAGGGGTAAATATCGGGCAACCAATCAAAGCGCTTTGCTTAGTTACCCGATATTTACCCTGGTTACCAAGTGCAGCATCGTTACAGAAGTCACTGGTGGCTGGTTGCTGGTGAGATCTGCCTGATTGACAGCTCACCAGCGACCATGTAGGGACGCACCAGGTCGTGTCGTGGTCGGAATCGCTGGTACGTCGTTTAGTGACACGGTACCCTAAATCATCCCAGCTATATGTTTATCCAGTTTCCGGTTGAAAAACTCTAGCAGTTTTCATTTCAGTAGTCATCTAATCTGAATGTCAACTTTTGGTATTAGCTAAGACTCAGGTTCTCTTTGACTGCAGCTCTGCCTTCCTGTATAGGTGGCTGCGTATAGGCACAAGCCGCCCCGGCAGGACACGAAGAGCTAAATTCGCAAAGGGAGTAGCCTGATTCAGATAGATGGATAGATAGATAGATAGAGGGATAGAGAGATAGATAGAGAGATAGAGAGATACATAGCTAGATAGATAGATAGATAGATAGATAGATAGATAGATAGATAGAGGGATAGATAGATAGAGGGATAGAGAGATAGATAGACAGATAGATAGATACATAGCTAGATAGATAGAATAAGAGATAAGATATATTGAGAGAAAGGGTTAAGGGCACAAGATTATTTCAGGACGGATTACGGGAAGAGTTGGCAGCAAGTCGAGCATTTCCAAATAAATTTTGAATAACCTAGTTATAATATAGGGAACACATGTTGAAGCTTTGCCTGGCATGAAATAAAACTACATTGTCAGGCAGGTACTTGGAGTGCCCAAAATACCATGTAAGAACCTAGATTTAAGGTTGTGATTAAATCTGCCTATGGGTTTATCTAATGGTTTATCTATTGGGATTTTTGGAAACATCAAAGAAAATAATTGGGTCTGAAGATGTATGCTATATAGTGGTTCTATAGGTGCTGCTACAAGGATAGCACACATAGCAAGTACTACTGAGCCCAATAATTAAAAAGCCCAATACTAAGGAGGTAACATACAGTAAAAAGTCAAAAAGTGTTTACCCCCTTCCTGATTTCTTATTCTTTTGCATGTATCTCACACTTAAATGTTTCTGATCAACAAACAAATGTAAACATTAGGCAAAGATAACACAAGTAAACACAAAATGCAGTTTATAAATGAAGGTCGGAAAAATAAATCCAAACCTACAGGACTCTGTGTGAAAAAGTGATTGCCCTCTAAAACGAAAAACTGGTTTGGCCACCCTTAGCAACAGCAACTGCAATCAAGCGTTTGTGATAACTGGCAATGGGTGTTTGTCAACGCTCTTGAGGAATTTTGGTCACTCATCTTTTGCAGAATTGCTGTAATTCAGCCACATTGGAGGTTTTGTGAGGATGAACCCCCCCCCCCTTTATAGGTTCGGCCACAGCATCTCAATCGGATTAAGGTCAGGACTTTGACTAGGCCACTCCAAAGTCTTCAGTTTGTTTTTCTTCAGATAAATAGCCACTGGGTATAGATACAATTTATCAAATGATAAGTAGCAAATTTTTCACTTACTCCGGAAAAAAAACCTTTAAAATTTAACTTTTAATAATTCCACTAAAATGTGATAATTTATCACAAATAACAAACAGTTGACATAAAAGAATATGGCCCTCCTGTCGCTTCAAAGGATCTATGTAAGCCAAAGAAATTGCTTGGACCTTCACCCCCAATGTAATCTGACTTTAGTAACCATAGTTATAGGTGCCAATTAACATTAGCGTCCACTAGTAATTGGATACGTCTTACCTCACTCCACAATAGAAAAATGAATTGGTCTCACCAAATTTATTTGGATGCCATCTAATACAATTACTGGGGTCCAGAAATGCCCCTTAATGATCAGTCGTGCCTCCCGACGCGTTTCATTCAGGTATAGAACTCTTCAGGGGAGTCTCAAAAGTATCACATCCTTTTATGGTCCCATAGAAAATAAACCCACCATTCGCATAACATGCTGAAACCAAATATATAAGATTACAATAGATATCAGCATGTCAGCCAACCAATCATATCCATAAATAAAAATATGAACATAAAAAAACTCACCAATTAGTATGGACTCATCACATAACCAATCTGTGACGCATCCAATTTCAGTCCTAACAATTATGGACCCATAGCCTATATACCGTGCTGGGAGAGAATGTGCAACAAAATAAATGTCAGCACATCATATGCTGCTGTACACACAAACATTTAGGGGACTCACCATGTGGCTGGAGCGGCCGTGCTTATCGCTCTATCAAAAGAGCTACTGCACACCGCCCTGGTTTAAATATTCCCACCAACTCATAGCGTGTGATGCAACTTCTGCCCACCCGGTCATGTGACTCTGATCAGATCATAATGTTTACGCGGTTACCATGGCGCCAGGACATGCCGTCCGGCACTGTTCCCGCCCTCCAAATCACATGACCGCAGCTGAATTACACCACGTCATGTTGTTTATGCGGCTACCATAGCCTGTTTTTTGTACCTTATTGACTGACATGTGTATAAGGCGGCCATGGATCATGTGATATCATGGCGATCGACTATGAGAGGATGGTGTGTGCTGATATAAGCGTCGTTTTGCGCTATTGTAACCATATAAACACCATGATGTGGGTTAGCTTATTTGCGGTTATGTAATCCGGGGGGGCGGTTGCATTACCGGGTGATATAACCCGGCGCTATTGATAACCGGATGTGATTTACCCGGCTATCAATGTGTGATCCGAGGGGTGGCGTTAGTACCATGTAGCGTCACTTGGCACCATGGTAACCGCATTAACTTCATGTCATGGTGTAGCTTGACTGCGGTCATGTGATCCGGGGGGCGGGCACTATGCCGGGCGGTGAAACCCGGCGCTATGGTAGCCGGATAAACAACATGACGTGGTGTAATTCAGCTGCGGTCATGTGATTTGGAGGGCGGGAACAGTGCCGGACGGCATGTCCTGGCGCCATGGTAACCGCGTAAACATTATGATCTGATCAGAGTCACATGACCGGGTGGGCAGAAGTTGCATCACACGCTATGAGTTGGTGGGAATATTTAAACCAGGGCGGTGTGCAGTAGCTCTTTTGATAGAGCGATAAGCACGGCCGCTCCAGCCACATGGTGAGTCCCCTAAATGTTTGTGTGTACAGCAGCATATGATGTGCTGACATTTATTTTGTTGCACATTCTCTCCCAGCACGGTATATAGGCTATGGGTCCATAATTGTTAGGACTGAAATTGGATGCGTCACAGATTGGTTATGTGATGAGTCCATACTAATTGGTGAGTTTTTTTATGTTCATATTTTTATTTATGGATATGATTGGTTGGCTGACATGCTGATATCTATTGTAATCTTATATATTTGGTTTCAGCATGTTATGCGAATGGTGGGTTCATTTTCTATGGGACCATAAAAGGATGTGATACTTTTGAGACTCCCCTGAAGAGTTCTATACCTGAATGAAACGCGTCGGGAGGCACGACTGATCATTAAGGGGCATTTCTGGACCCCAGTAATTGTATTAGATGGCATCCAAATAAATTTGGTGAGACCAATTCATTTTTCTATTGTGGAGTGAGGTAAGACGTATCCAATTACTAGTGGACGCTAATGTTAATTGGCACCTATAACTATGGTTACTAAAGTCAGATTACATTGGGGGTGAAGGTCCAAGCAATTTCTTTGGCTTATATAGATCCTTTGAAGCGACAGGAGGGCCATATTATTTTATGTCAACTGTTTGTTATTTGTGATAAATTATCACATTTTAGTGGAATTATTAAAAGTTAAATTTTAAAGGTTTTTTTTCCAGAGTAAGTGAAAAATTTGCTACTTATCATTTGTTTTTCTTCAGCCGTTCAGAGGAGACTTGCTGTTGTGTTTTGGATCATTGTCGTGCTGCATAACCCAGGTGCGTTTCAGTTTGAGGTCACGAACTGATGGCTGGACATTCCCCTGCAGGATTTTTTTAGTAGACAGAGAATTCATGGTTCCATTTACCACAGCAAGTCTTCCAGGTCCTCAAGCAGCAAAACAGCCCCAGAACATCACACTACTACCACCATGTTTTACTGTTGGTATGATGATACTTTTCTGAAATGCTGTGTTAGTTCTACACCAGATGTAATGGGACATTCACCTTCCAAAAAGTTCAACTTTTGTCTCGTCAGTCCACAGAGTATTCTCCCAAAAGTCTTGGGGATCATCAAGATGTTTTTTGGCAAAATTGAGACAAGCCTTTATGTTTTTTTCACTCAGCAGTGGTTCTCATCTTGTAACTCTGTCATGCCGGACATTTTTGTCTAGTCTCTTTCTTATGGTGGAGTCATGAACACTGAACTTAACTGTTGCAAATAAGTCCTGCAGTTCTTTGAATGTTGCTATTGGGTCTTTTGTGACCCCTTTGACGAGTCGTCGTTGCGCTCTTGGGGTAATCTTGGTTGGACAGCCACTTCTGGGAAGGTTCACCACTGTTCCATGTTTTCGCCATTTGTGGATAATGGCTCTCACTGTAGTTCACTGGCGTCCCGAAGCTTTAGAAATAGCTTTATAACCTTTTTTTTACAGACTAATAGCTCTCAATTACTTTGTTTCTTATTTGTTTTTAAATTTCTTTGGATTGAGGCATGATGTCTAGCTTTTAAAGGATCTTTTGGTCTTCTTCACTTTGTCAGGCAGGTCCTATTTAAGTGATTTCCTAATTGAGAACAGGTGTGGCTAGGGAAATAGAACTCAGCTTCCCAAAGATGTGATAAACTGCAGCTAATTTATGTTTTAAGGAACAGGGGGCAATCACTTTTTCACATAGGATCCTGTAGGTTTGGATTTCTTTTCCCCTTAATAATAAAGACTTTCATTTATAAACTGCATTTTGTAGTTACTTGTGTTATCTTTGTCTAATATTTAAATTTGTTTGGGGATCTGAAACATTTACATGTGAGAAACATGCAAAACAATAAGAAATCAGGAAGGGGGCAAACACTTTCACACAACTGTATTTGTTGTCTACTAAAGATGGAAGTAGGAATGAAAACAGAAGAGGTCCCATTCCATCACTGTGGAGCCCCTTAGTTGAATGTTGTGTTCCTGCTATCACCATTATTCCTGTACTGTAACATCACTGTGTGTATTACCCCTGTACTGTAACATCACTGTGTGTATTACCCCTGTACTGTGACATAACTATGTGCATTATTCCTGTACTGTGACATCACTGTGTGTATTACCCCTGTACTGTATGAATAAAGAAAGAAAGAGAGGCGCAATGAGGAGCACCCATAAAATGTAAAGTTATATTGCTTATTCACTGCTCGCCTTGTACGGTTGTGCGCCCCTGCACAACCCCAGTAATGATTTTGAGTATTATTGCTGTACTGCGAAATCACTGTGTGCTCTCCTTTACTAACCTCTGGGCTTGATGCCTGCTGACATTACACAGCTGACTTTAACACCAAAAGTATCACCCGGGCAATCAAGAAAAGCTGGACAAAGCACCAGAATTGGAGCATCTAATGTGATGTGTCATCTCTGGTGCGGCTGCGGGCTGCTATTTTTAGGTTGGGAAGGGCCAAATAACCATGAATCTTCTCACCCTGATAATATCAGCCTTCAACTGTCTGCTTTACCTTGGCTATTTATCAAAAATAGGGGGACCCCACACCATTTTTTTAAATTATTTATTTAAATATTAAAATCCCTTCTATTCTTGATAACCAGCCAAGATAAAAGGGGACCGCTGAGGGTTGCAGCCCACAGTTGCCTGTTTTACCTGCACTGGTTATCAAACATAGGCGGGAGCCCACTTATTTATTTTTTTTATTTCATATACACATTTGTTTACAGGGCAATTGACTCCATTTTGCTTCCTTTTGCAGCCACCTACGTCTTACTGTGAGCATTATACGCACAGAATTTTGGCCATTGACTTATATAGGGTCCTTGGTCAAGTTGGGGGTCAAATCCGGGTCCCGAACCAAACTTTTAACTAAAGTCTGTCGGAACCTGGCGGACCTGAGATTCCACGGGTCTGGTCTTCAGTAAATATGATTAATTGACAAAGAGAATAATAACATCCAGATATCAATGTATTTCCAGGAGGAATAACAGAGGAACATCAAAATATGGAGTTTTAAAAAAATATGTTCCAAGATTGTTTTTGAAGTATTTATGAGACCAAACAAAAATGAATAAATTAGAGTATAAAAGAAAGTTCCAGAATAAGAGAAGTTGCGCGTGATCTCGCCGCTTGCGCCTCTTCTAAATAAGAAGCCGGGTTCAGGAGAGGATTCCTCTATAAATAGTGTTTGCCTTTCAATTATTCCTCTTACTATAAGAATAAATGAATGAATACAACGCGGGGAGAATGTTATGTTGCTGGCAGCCACAATTTAACACGATAATCACATTACATATCGCAATCATCATTTCTTTACCCGAGTCTTAATATGTCACTCGCAATATCAACAATAACACCCTGCAGGGAGAGCTCCGCCAGGAGCCCAATAATTACCCCTCGGGTGTTAAAAGTGAAAGTGTGTTCATTAGATGGAGTAATTGTACCGAGTGTTCCAGGGATAAAGCCGTTTATGCCGGATTCTCCGCAGCAATAATTGAGTACATGATTTAAGCACAGACAGTGGAGCGACAATACACTCACTTCACCCACATTAATCTAGGTCATGTGTGCATTATGCCTTATATGCGAGATATAGCAAGACGTCCAGGGGAGAAAAGGAAGCCTGCAGGTCCTCAATGCAACATCTACCCCCACATACCATGTGCTGCTTGCTTATGTTGCTTTGGGGCATTACTTTTTAAGACCCAACAATGTAGTGAGTGCAGCTCTGGAGTATAATACAGAAGGCAACTCAGGATCAGTAATATTGTGAGGGCCGGGGAGGACTGGTAGGCCCAGGAGGTGGATCCACTGGACCGAGCACCCCACCTAGAGGGCAGGGTACACGGTAGCTGGAGCACTACGTGGCAGGAACGGGAAGAACCAGGTCACCAGGGTCATGGAGTCCCATAGGACAGTACAGGAACAGGTGCAGGTATCCGGAAGCAAAGACAGGACCAGGTCACTAGGGTCACATCGTACTTTAAGGCAGTAATACAGGAAACAGGAACAAAAGGACCTGAGCACCTCGCTCACAAGACAAAGCAAAGAAACACAAGCGATGATCAGGCCCCGCCCACATGGAGAGGCCAGTCTTATATACCCAGCACAGTCTCAGGTCATTTCCTGTTGCAGCAGTGCTGGGCCTATAAGACCAGGTGAGCGGGCGCGGCCCGGTCCTATACAGAGGCATCAGTCAGAGTCAGACTCCTGAGACCTGGAACAGGACTCAGGGGAGCAAGAGCAGGAGCGGCAGGCGCGACCGGTGGACGCATGGACTGGACCAGTGAGCAAGGAGCGGTGGTGCGATGGCGAGACTGGATCAGTGAGCAAGGAGCGGTGCAATGCAGGTGCGACCGGATCAGTGGGTACGGAGCGGTGCAATGCAGGTGCGACCGGATCAGTGGTTACAGAGCGGTGCCTGGATGGTGAAACCGGCTCAGTAGGTAAGTAGCGCTGCTGGGACACCGGGAGCGTGACAGTACCCCCCCCCCCCTTGAAGCCCCCCCTCCGAGCAAAGGACCCCCGGGGCACCCTGGACCGAGCCCCCGGCCCGTAACGCAGCGCAAAGGCAAGGAGGGACTGCTGACCCCATGCACCCTTCTGGACCACAACACGCTTAACCAAAATTTTCCAGCAGTGGCAACGGAAGCAACGAAAAGGGAAGGACAGTCAGCAGCAGGAGTGGAATCATGGACGACCGGACCGGGCGTCTCGGACCGGGTACAGGACAATGTCTCATCCTTGGTAGCTGTTATCTCAAAGTTCCAACTCCAGAAGGCGGTGGAATCAAAGTCTCATCTCCAGAAGATGGTGGAATCAAGGTCTCAGAGGCTGGTCCCCTCTGTCGTCACCCGGACAGTCTGTTTAACTGGAACCAAAGGGATTTTGGTGGCAAGGGTGGCGGTTCCCACCATCCCTTGAACCTGGGGTCTACCTGGTTTCACCGGGCAAGAACGGAGCATATGTGAACCATCTCCGCAATAGAAGCACAGGCCCCGGGCGAGCCGTTCTGCACGGCGTTGCTTGGCTCGGGTCAGACGGTCCACTTGCATGGGTTCTGGCGATAAGTCGCGGAAAGGCAGGGACGAGGGAGCGGTAGGTTTCTGTGGGGGCAAGACGTGGCAAGGTGGTCGCTTCTCCCAGACTCTCTTTGGTACACTCCTGAAAACGGAGGTCAATGCGGGTGGCCAGAGAAATCAAAGCGTTCAAGGTTCGTGGAACGTCACGGCCGGCTAGTTCGTCTTTGATGCGGCCAGAGAGACCTTCCCAAAAGGTCGCCGTCAAGGCCTCATTGTTCCAGCCCAGCTCAGAGGCGAGCGTGCGGAACTGGATGGCGTATTGGCCGACGGTCAGGGTCCCTTGGCGTAGCCGGAGAAGCGAAGAGGTCACTGCGGTAGTTCGTCCGGGCTCATCGAAGGTACTTCGGAAAGCTTGCAGGAACTCCTGGATGTTGGTGATCATCGGGTCCTCATTTTCCCACAGGGGGTTAATCCAGGCCAGGGCTTCGCCTTCCAGGTGTGACATCAGGAACGCCACCTTGGCCTGGTCTGAGGCAAACAAGTGCGGGAGCAACTGGAAGTGCAGGGAGCACTGGTTCAGGAAACCGCGGCAGGACTTGGGATCCCCTGCATAGTGAGGCGGAGCAGCGAGGCGAAGTTGCGAGGCCGTGGAGGAAACTGGTTCGGACCTGGAGACTGGTTGCTGCGTGGACTCAGACGAGGCGGCGGTCTGCGGCGTATATAACCGGTGGTCCACGGACGCCAGGAATTTCAGCATCCGGTTCAGGGTTTCACGCTGTTGTGCCAGCTCCTGGCGCAGCTCAGCCAGCTCTGATGTTTGCGCTCCAGCGGGATCCATGGCCTGATCATACTGTGAGGGCCGGGGAGGACTGGTAGGCCCAGGAGGTGGATCCACTGGACCGAGCACCCCACCTGGAGGGCAGGGTACACAGTAGCTGGAGCACTACGTGGCAGGAACGGGAAGAACCAGGTCACCAGGGTCATGGAGTCCTATAGGACAGTACAGGAACAGGTGCAGGTATCCGGAAGCAAAGACAGGACCAGGTCACAACGTACTTTAAGGCAGTAATACAGGAAACAGGAACAAAAGGACCTGAGCACTTAGCTCACAAGACAAAGCAAAGAAACACAAGCGATGATCAGGCCCCGCCCACATGGAGAGGCCAGTCTTATATACCCAGCACAGCCCCAGGTCATTTCCTGTTGCAGCAGTGCTGGGCCCATAAGACCAGGTGAGCGGGCGTGGCCCGGTCCTATACAGAGGCATCAGTCAAAGTCAGACTCCTGAGACCTGGAACAAGACTCAGGGGAGCAAGAGCAGGAGCGGCAGGCGCGACCGGTGGATGCATGGACTGGACCAGTGAGCAAGGAGCGGTGGTGCGATGGCGAGACTGGATCAGTGAGCAAGGAGCGGTGCAATGCAGGTGCGACCGGATCAGTGGGTACGGAGCGGTGGGTACAGAGCGGTGCCTGGATGGTGAAACCGGCTCAGTAGGTAAGGAGCGCTGCTGGGACACCGGGAGCGTGACAAATATAATGTATGTACACAGTGACTGCACCAGCAGAATAGTGAGTGCAGCTCTGGAGTATAATACAGGATGTATCCCAGGATCAATAATGTAATGTATGTACACAGTGACTGCACCAGCAGAATAGTGAGTGCAGCTCTGGAGTATAATACAGGATGTATCTCAGGATCAGTAATGTAATGTATGTACACAGTGACTGCACCAGCAGAACTGTGAGTGCAGCTCTGGAGGATAATATGGATTTATCTCAGGATCAGTACAGGATAAGTAATGTAATGTATGTACACAGTGACTGCACCAGCAGAACAGTGAGTGCAGCTCTGGAGTATAATACAGGATGTAACGCAGGATCAGTACAGAATAAGTAATGTAATGTATGTACACAGTGACTGCACCAGCAGAATAGTGAGTGCAGCTCTGGAGTACAATATGGATTTATCTCAGGATCAGTACAGGATAAGTAATGTAATGCACGTACACATTGACTGCATTAGCAGAATAGTGATTGCAGCTCTGGAGTATAATACAGGATATAATTCAGGATCAGTACAGGATCAGTAATGTAATGTAAGTAAACAGTAACTCCATCAGCAGAATAGTGAATGCAGCTCTGGAATAAAATACAGGAGGTAACTCAGGATCATTTAATGTAATGTATGTACACAGTGACTGCACCAGCAGAATAGTGAGTGCAGCTCTGGAGTATAATACAGGATGTAACTCAGGATCAGTAAAGGATCAGTAATGTATTGTATGTGCACAGTGATTGCACCAGCAGAATAGTGAGTGCAGCTCTGGAGTACTGTATAATACAGGATGTTACTCAGGATCAGTACAGGATCAGTAATGTAATGTATGTATTCAGTGACTGCACTAGCAGAATAGTGAGTGCAGCTCTGGAGTACAATACAGGATGGAACTCAGGATCAGTGCAGGATAAGTAATGTAATGTGTGTACACAGTGACTGCACCAGCAGAATAGTGAGTGCAGCTCTGGAGTATAATACAGGAGGTAACTCAGGATCAGTAATGTAATGTATGTACACAGTGACTGCACCAGCAGAATAGTGAGTGCAGTTCTGGAGTATAATACAGGATATAACTCAGGATCAGTAATGTCATGTATGTACACAGTGACTCCATCAGCAGAATAGTGAGTGCAGCTCTGGAGTAAAATACCATATATATCTCAGTATAAGCACAGGATCAGTAATGTAGTGTATGTAGATAGTGACTGCACCAGCAGAATAGTAAGCGCAGCTCTGGAGTATAATACTAGTCGGATCAGTAATGTAGCTTGTGGTAAGTGCAAAATAAATAATATTTAAATACAAAGTTAGTACATTTTATAATTAGGTAAATTATTTCTGTAAACTGTAATATACTTTTCAAAGATGGAAATACATTTTAAGGAAAGTATCATGTTTAGAAATCAAAAAAAGCTGAATACACCTTGTTATTCTCTGTTGTCAGCCATATTGGACTGACTGCAGAAGTCATTGTCATTTTGTGAATGACCTGCGTTCTGTGTTAGTCCTTCCGTATTAAAACTTGCATTGCAAAACTTTTCTTTCGTGTACTGTGGGGGGATAATAAATAAATGGGGATGATCCACTCTGTGATAAAGTGAGACGTGCAGGAATTGTTGTGACAGTAAATTCTGTGGGATGAAATCTATGGCTCGTATTATTCAGGGGAACTCGCATATTATTCGTCTATTGTGAGAGAAACATGAGTAACGGGCACAATGTATCAAATCTACATTTACATGCAGAAAAAGATAAAATACGTAAAATCCACGGCTCCATTCACATTCATCTATCTGCAAGAAAAACTTCAGAAGGTAACGTCATAAAATATCGTGAGTGCTGACCAGTTTTTATTCACCGAGGACCTCAATTAATTTCATGTGGCAAAATATGATATTAACTGTCATTCTGGGTAAAATTAAAATTACAGATTTATTTATTTATTTATTTTTACAAAACTATGGTTATTGATTTAAAAATTAATTCCTGGTATCTTCTTCTCAAAAAATAATTTTGATCCATAATTCTGATGGTGTTACCTCTTTTGTTTCTCTGATGGTTTATCTGCTTGTACTTAAAGTGATGCTTCCCACCCAATCCTGAGAATGAGACCCTGCAAAACCCGATCTAGATGTAATGGTGGGGGAGCATGCACCCCAATACTCCAGCCATTCTGTTAGGACTGCTGACAATCCTCACATTCAGCCCCATGGAGAATGAATAATTCACATGCTCAATTGCTACTCCATTCCGGAGGGATCGCGGGCGTCAGCAAGTTATCAACTGTAGTTGTGTAATAACTTTAAAACTTGGTACAACCAAAGCCAGATCGTGTACGTTGGGTTTGTGCTGACACATAGTATCCAGTCTGCATACTGCCACGCAGCGACTAAATGGTTTTTACGAAATACCTGGAAAACTCCCAGCAATTGTCACAACACACAGACTAAACAGGAGCCATGATACAACGGAGGGTCCCGGCTCTAGGGAGAGTGGAGCGGTGTCACCACCTGCACTCACCTGCGTCTGTCCTCTGCACTCCCTGTTGTCCCTATATAGGTTCTTTCACCCCGCTGACGACCATGTTCCTAAGCCCTCACTTGCCATAAACCCATCCTGACTAGTGAGCAGGCCAACGAAAGCACTAGTCTCACCTCTACAATACAGAAACAAGGGTAGTAAAACAGACAGAGGAAATAGACATGAAAAAGAAAAACACTCTAGGCTGCCTCAATACAGCTAATACCACAGCTGCATACAACACAAAAAATGTCTTAGGCCTAAGACACACTTCCGCATAAAAAAAACGTACGTGTCTCACTTTTCGTTTTTCGGGTCCGTGTTCTGTTTTTTATGGGCATTTCTCCGGTACGCATGACATCCATGTGATGGCGTATGCTTGCCATGTGTGCGTGTGGAATGGCTGTGTATGCGTACGTGTAATGTCCATGTGAAATGATCTGTGTGTGGTGCTCAATGTCGTTGATACATGTCGGCTGACAGCAGACAGAGATGCGCGATGAGAATGAACTCGGGTGAACTTCACCCAACTTCATTGTCAGACCGTGGCTCTGTGTGGGTGTCGCGTACTGATTAGCGGTCACCCGTGAAGGACTCACCGGTGACCACTAATCCCCGAGTGACTGAAATGAGCAGCGCGATTTGCGCTGCCATCACTCAGGTTACCCGCGGCTAGCTGGAGTCCTCCCCCCGAGACCGCAACTCACCTGTGATTTCATCGCTGTCACTTGGGGGACTTGCTTTCACAGTTGGAGGATCCAGTGGTGGCTGCGAGTAACCTGAGTGGCATCATTGCTGATCGCACTACTCACCTCAGTTGCTGCGTGGAGCTGTCAGGAGCAGCGGTGTTCTTCTGCAGCTCCTGTCACCTTCATGTAGCAGAGCTGGAAGCAACGTGGGACCTCCGTGGATTACGCAGGACATGGATGGGTTTTTGGGGCTTAATAAAGTGGTGAACGAGGGTATTTGTTTGTGTTTTTTATTGCAAATAAAGGATTTTTCGTTGTGTGTGTTTATTAACTTTAAATTACAGGTTAATCATTGGGGGTGTCTCATAGACGCCTGCAATGATTAATCTAGGACTTAGTGGCCACTATGGGCTGCCATTAACTCCTTATTACCCCAATTGACAACACACCAGGACAAATCGGGAGGAGCCGGGTAGAGTTCCAGAACTATCGCATCTAATGGATACGGCAATTCTGGGCGGCTGCTGGCTGATATTTTTAGGCTGTGGGGCTTCCCATAACGTGGAGCTCCCCATCCTGAGAACACCAGTCTTCAGCCGTATGGCTTTACCCTGGCTGGTATCAAAATTGGGGGGGACCGCTCGTCGTTTTTATTTAATTAATTAATTATTTATTTTACTGCACAGTATAGACCCGCCCACCAGCGGCTGTGATTGGTTGCAGTGAGACAGCTGTCACTCTGCATGTAGACGTGTCTAACTGCAACAAATCATAGGTGCTTATGGGCGGGGGAAGCAGGGAATAGTAGATTGATTAATGAGCGGCCGGCATTTTCAAATTAATTGAAGCCGCGTATCTTTGGAACAGCTGTTCTTCGCCGCACTGATGATCGGGGATCGTTGAGTATGTGACAGGGGAAGATACAGACCGAGCGCAAAAGGGATGATGACTGAGAACAGCAGAAAAAAAGGTAGAGTGACATTTTAAAAAAAACCCCAAAATGACATCGTTCGTTTAAAAACGCACACGGACGGTACGTGCTGAACACGGACATGCTACGTGTGCTGTCCGTGCAGGCATGGACCCATTGACTTTAGCGGGTCCGTGCCTGCGTGTTGACGGCCAAAAATGGACATGTCGACCGTGTGGAAAAACGCACACACGTGTGATTTTACGTGTGTGTGCCATCTACCATAGGGTAACATTGGTCAACGTGTCTCCGTGTCTCCGGTACGTGCAAAAACATACCAAACACGTACCGGAGGCATGGATGTGTGCGGGCCTTACAGAGCATGCGTCTTCCAAACTAGACCACATAGAAATGAGGACTCTATCACCGGCATCAGCTGAAAAGGCACATTATTATTATTATTTATTATTATTAATTACTTTAAGTAGTGAAGGGGAGTGATCACAAAGAGCTGCACCTGGGATTAAAGCTACAGCCAGCAGCCAGGCAGGAAATGGTGCCTAAAAGCTGCTTTACACCAGAAGATCTATCATGCGATAGATTGTCGGGGTCACGTTTTTTGTGATGCACATCCGGTATCGCTTGCGATGCCGGCCTGTGTGACACCTCCTAGCGACGCAGTATCACTCACAAATAGTGAGTCGTGTACTGCTCGTTAGGTTTCATAATATCGTTTAATTTAATTGTTCATCATTCCCGGGGTAGCACACGCCGCTCCGTGTGACACCCCGGGAACGATGAACATCGCTTACCTGCGACCCGCGGCTCTCGCCGGCTATGTGGAAGGAAGGAGGTGGGCGGGATGTTTATGTCCCGCTCATCTCCGCCCCTCTGCTTCTATTGGCCGGCGGCCATGTGACATCGCTGTGACGCCGAACGTCCCTCCCACTCCAGGAAGTGGACGTTCGCCACCCACAGTGAGGTCGGACGGGAGGTAAGTACGTGTGACGGGGGTTACCGACTTTGTGCGTCACGGGCAGCGATTTGCCCGTGACGCATAAAGGACTGGGGCGGGTACGATCGATTGAGAAAGTGCACAATCTGTTGTACCGTGTAAAGCAGCCTTAACCGTTACAGCACTACTAGCAAGAAGATTTCATTCAAGTATCAGCAGTGGATCTGCAAGCAGCAAGGCACTATGACCTTCTGATTTCAGAGTCGCTTGAGGTCTCCCCTGGGCAGGACACCCTCATGACCTGTACATAGAGCTGCGGTATATAGTGTCGCGGGCGGAGGAGGGGACGCTGCGCTCTCCCACTGCTCGGGTCCGGCTGCCGCTGCTGCTGCGGCCGCTGCTGCTGCTCGGTGGTGGCTCGAGCGGTGGGCTGGATCCCGGGAACTCGAGCGGCGCTCCTCGCCCGTGAGTGAAAAGGGGATTTGATTGTGGGGATTTATTGTCCGTGACGCCACCCACGGTTGTGGTGATTTTGGTGACACCACCGCTGCTCTGAACGGGGATCCTGGGAGCGGTGACAGGGAGCAGCTTTGTTTTTATTTCTCCCCTCCGTGGGTAGGGGGTTGGTTGTCCCGGGGCCCGGTGATGGGGTAGGGCTGGGATAGCGGCAGGCGGGTTGCGGGGCCTGGTGAGGTGCAGGGTCACAGGGGCAGCGCTGTGCCATACGGCACGGGGGTACTCACTCAGCCTGAGACGATGACACAGTTCTCGGTAAAACACACGGCTGGATGGACGGGTCCCCCAGATGGCTGCGGTTGTTTCTTCCCCGTAGGTTAGTGATGACTGTCTCTCCCTGCACCTATGTTCTATGTTGATTCCGATGGGTTCCCACCGGTAACCCGCTCCCCGACTTGGATGTGGGCCAGAGGAGCCCCTTTTGCCCGCAGGCGCTGGCCCTGGGAAACGGTTGCCCTTGGCGGTGGCGGTGTCTCCCCTTCACGGTTGGACGGTTGCCTTCTGTCGGGACTTGACTGTTTGGAAACCCAGGAGATCCCCTTCACTAACGGACTCGGCAAATTCACGGCGACTCCTAGCCTTGCCAGGGTCCGAAAAGCCCCTGCCAATGGTGCTGGCTTCTCCTTCTGTACCGGTCCGGTACCGTCGGGCCACCGCCCGTCCACGGTCCTTACGGCAAACTCCGATAGGCCACTCCTGCAGACGGTCATCACCGTCTGCCAACCTTGCTGCTCCGTCCAGGCCACACACCCGGACTCACTTCAGTCTGCTCTCTTGCCACTTCACTACTGCTCACTTTCCCTCCTTGCACTTTAACTGTCAAAACTCAACTCCTGCTTTTTCCCTCCTCCAGGACTGTGAACTCCTTGGTGGGTGGAGACCAACCGCCTGGCTCCACCCCCTGGTGTAGACATCAGCCCCTGGGGGAGGCAACAAGGGTTTTGTGTCTGGCTTAGATGTGCCTAACCGGGGTGTAGGGTGTGGTGATGTAGTTACCTGTGGCCCCTGGCTTGTCCAGGGCGCCACAATAGCATAGGCATGGAACAAGCTGAACCACTGATGGGTCAGCAGTTTTCAGACTTTCACTCTTGGTCACCTCAACTCTCTCCTTTCTTGAGGTGGGTCACTGCCATAACACCCACTGTCAACCACAATGGGTTACAACTAGACAACAGACCAGTTCTTCTCGCTCACGTTACCACTCTTCCTGTCAGTTTGGCCCTGCTGGCTTTGGCTCCAATTTTGCTAATTTTTTTTTTTGCTGGGACCTGCATTGGGTTGACTCTTGCCATGGTGCAGTGCCCCATGATGTGAATATGCTATGTTTTATATATTTACTATTGTATATTATAAAATTATAAATGCATGTGTGGATATTTAAAGTGTTTTAGAAATGAATACCATTAGGATGTAGGATTGTTTAACAGGTTACCAAAGGTTGCATCCAGTGGTCAGATTAGCCAGCAGTAGAGTTTAGAAGAGGTGTTAGATAAGATAGGGTTAAAGTAGTTGAGGCAGGAGTGAGAAATGTCAGGGCACATGGTTGGGAAAGGTGGCTCCATATGGAGTCAGTCTAGAAGTGTTTTCAAAGTGAGAAGACGTAGCCTCGGTGCTAGGGCCAGTCAGGGAATCCAAGGTAAACCCCAGAGGTCCGGAGCCTACAGCTCACCCCGGCAAGCTTAGAGAGTCACCCGGCTACAGAGCTGTTTGGGCCAAGAAGAAGAGAACTAATGTGAGTGGTAATTGTGGGAAGAAGGCACAGATACCGGAGTTTTGAGGACGAGGTTCGAGATAGTGGGAGACAGAACAAAGAGTAGTACCCTACAGAGAGAGAAAGGAAGGCCATGTCTGCCATAACAGTGCGACGAATAAAAGTAAACAAAAACTGGTTGGCTAAGTGAATTCTGGTTACTTACTATGTAGAGGACCGGGAGCAAGGGTGACACAGAAAGTAATTGTTGTGCCCCCACCCAAAACATGTCCCACACACAAAGTCTCCTTGGTGAAGGATAGCAGTGTCCACGAGTCCCGGGGCCGGCACCCTATTTCAGTGGCCAACAGACACTACTTGATGTCAGTTCTATTGGTCAATTTAAAGAGGACTCTTGGCCAACCCCTTTCGCTGCAAATTTAGGTCAATTATTAGTTTAGTTCTTGTTGCTGATTACTATTTCATGCTTAAACGTGGCTCCATTTCTGAATGTTAAGCCTATCTCTCTTCTTGGATACGTTGTCTGGTTCCTTCTGTCCTAATTGCAGTTTTCTGCCTGCGTGTCATTCTATGGCTTGTTGCATTCTGACTCCTTTCTTGGTGATGACCTTTGGTTTTGTCCCTGACTTACTACAATTTGGTGATTATTCTGGGGACTGTGACCTGGTAATCGGAAAGGGAAAGTCCATACCGCCATGCAGGTTTTAAGGATTAGGACATTTATTTCATTCTGCACATATTGAGCCTTACAGTGTTAAGGCTGAAGAACGAGGAGAGTTCTTGTGACTCGCCCACCCTATGGGATACCCGGTGCCGGGCCGGACTAGTCCGGGGGACGTCAGTGGTGGCTGGGCCCGACTCCGTGCCCTGGTGGGGTCAATTAATATGGCTGGTGACTTGGGGTGAATAAAGTCTATATTTGTCGTGACGCCACCTGTGGTTTGCGGCTATTAAGAAGCCGCTGCTGTAGGAGGCCTCCGGGGTGATGGAATGGCAGCAATGGTGGTACTGCTCCCCACAGGTGGAGCGGTGCCCCGGGGACACTGTTGGTGCCCGTGAAAGTCTATGGTGTAAGGTGTAGTGCAGGGCCGACAGGTGGTGAAAGGACCGGACACAAACAACAGTCTCTTTACCTTCTCCTCTTTTACTTTGCAAACGGTTAGTCCTGGGAGACCGTTACAGGTGGTAGAGGGCTCCGGCCGGCCTGGAAGTAACTGAGGTATCTTTTTGGCCAGATGAGTATGAGGCCTACTCCTGTTCTTTCCTTACTGTTATAGGACCCTGCTCTCTGGATTGGCAATGGCCCTCTTGCTGCTGGGACCGGTGGTTCGTCCCTTTTTCTGTGTGGTAGGCTGCGCAGGCCCTCTCTGATGCTTCTCTGCTGGAGTCCACACCAGGCCCTTGGGATGCAGCTGTACCTTCAGATTGCTTCTGGGCCAGGGGGCTTGCAGCTCTCCTGCCCTCCGGATTCGGCTACCAGGGAAGGATTTTACACCCTGGCAACCACAGACTCCGATGTCCGAGTCTCTTCTGTGCCTCTCTGCAAATCTTGCTTCACTGGGCCAAGCTATCCCAGCTCCAGGCCCCAGTCCGCAGGACAGCACTACTCTGCGTCTGCTCTCTCAGCTTTCTCTCTACAGACTGAACACTAACTCCTCCCTCAGGTCAGACTTAAGGAATGCTCCCTGGAACTCCAGGTTCAGAGCTCCCCCTGCTGGCCTGAGGGAGAAACTGCGTTGGATGTTGAACTTACTGGCCAATAGACCTCCCAATTACCTCCAGGCTCAGCATTAACCCTTTGGAGGGGCAATGCTGTTGTGGCACCACACTTGCACTTTGCACCCTGGCTTAGCCTTTGCAAACCTGATAGTACCCTTTTGCCACAATCTTCTCCCTGGTTTTGGAGACTACTGGCACGTTGAGGACTGGAGCCCCTTAATTTTTTCTGGGACTCTGCATTTAAAAGTGGTTTTGTTTCTTTTGGAGTCTAAACTGTTAATGTCAGTTTTTCGGCTGGTAGCTTCACCAGCAGTCTCTAGCCGAGTGTTTCAGCTGCAATTACTTTGTAGTCAAACACGTCAGGTTTAAATAGAGGTGTGTTATGAATGTTAGTTATGTTTTGGCTGCTGGGAGGCTCCCTCTGGTGGCCAGGAATGGTTTGGACTTGGACCAGGTGTGTTGTGCAGTGGGTGTTTCCTTTGCTAACTCTCTGCTTATTTAAGTCCTGGTCTGATTGCAGGCTGTTGCCAGATGTCAGTTGTTCTTTGAATCTCTAGCCTGCTTAATCCTGCTCTACACCACATCTTCCCCAGATAAATGCTTGCTCTTTATTTATTGTCTGGTTCTTTTGTTTATCTGGGTTTGTCATTTGCTGTGGTTGGTTTCAGTTTATTTGCTTACAGGGATTTTCCCCCTTACTGGATTGTTGAGGAACTCCCTGCAGTTCTGTGTGGAGTATAGCTCCTTTGGGTCCATGTGTTTGTGGCTTGTTGACTTTGTTATGATTCTTGGTTTCTGTTCATTGGTATGACAAGGGCACCTGGTATAGGACGGAGTTCAGATTGTACGATCTGAGGGCCTTTTTGTACTATCAGGAAGTTGGTATTTTGCAGGGTTTTTCTCTGGCCACCATCAGTCTCTTTCCTGTCCTTTCCTATTTTAGTCAGCGGGGGCCTCACCTTTTGCTAATCCTATCATCTATCTGTGTATTGTGTTTTCCTATATCACCGCAGTCTTTGAATGTGGGGGGCTTGCTATTCTTGTCTATTTTCTGAGGCAGAGAGTTATTCATCTTTCCTACCTTTAGGATAGTTACTTCTCCGGCTGGGTTCGCGGTGCACAGGATGTTAGTTCACCCCTCGGCTACTTCTAGTTGTGATGGTTAGTAAGGGGATGGCGGCCAGATTAGTTGCCAATGCTCTTGTCACCTTTTGCCAATGATTTGTGGTGGTCTTCCATGGTTCCGGATCATAACAGAGGTGTTACCCAGCAATCCCTGCTGTTGATACAAATCCATTTGTACATTGGCCCCCTTTGTGGAAGGAGCTGACTTGATGTGTTCCAGAAGCCAGACTTTATCCTTTTGTGTTGTGATATTTGTTTTCCTTCCCCTGTGTTTCTGTATTGTAGTGGTGAGTCTAGTGAACTCATCGGCCTACTTACTAGGCAGGATGAATTTAGTGCCAAGGTATCCTGCTCGCCGACAGGTTGAATGAACCTGTGTAGGGATGCTAGGGAGCTCAAGAGTATGCTTGAGGTGAGTTCAGGAGGTGTCCCCTATCCCCTCTCCTTAAGGCTACTTTACACGCAACGACATCGCTAACGAGATGTCGTTGGGGTCACGGAATTCGTGACACACATCCGGCCTCATTAACGACGTCATTGCGTGTGAAACGCAGGAACGACCATTAACGATCAAAAATACTCACCATATCGTTGATCGTTGAAGCGTCGTTCTAATCTCAAATATCGTTGCTGCTGCAGGTACAATGTTGTTCATTGTTCCTGAGGCAGCACACATCGCTATGTGTGACACCACAGGAACGAGGAACCACACCGTCCCTGCGGCTGCCGGCAATGAGGAAGGAAGGAGGAGGTCGGGATGTTACGGCCGCTCATCTCCGCCCCAATTTGGCGGCCGCTTAGTGACGCCACTGTGACGCCGCATGGACTGCCCCCTTAGAAAGGAGGCGGTTCGCCGGCAACAGCGACGTCGCTAGGCAGGTAAGTACGTGTGACGGCTGTTAGCGATGTGCGCCACGGGCAGCGATTTGCCCACGACGCACAACTGACGAGGGCGAGTGCTTTCACCAGCTTTCACGCTAGGGATGTCGCTCTGTGTAACGTGCCCTTTAGTGGCAGGGACCTCCATTTTATTGTGTTACCGGTGATCCCCCCTTGTTTGTGGTGTTGTTTTGGTGTTTTTTTTCATTGTGCGTCAGACTTGTTTTTTACTCTGAAGGCACTTGCCACGCTTGTAGCGTGACACCATCAGGATTTACTTTTTTGATAAGGGGTGTAACAACAACCGGAAACTTTGCAGATAAGTTCAAATTAGCTGTTTTCTGCCGAATGTGAGAAGCCAAAGCTCGACATTTCGATCAGTTCCTTGGACTTTGATTAGATATCAGAGCACACTCTCGATCAGAGACCCCCAATGGTTGGACTCCCACGATCCTACGTTTATCGCCTATTTAGTGTGCATATGATTTTATTTTCATGAATTCTATAAAATGCTTGAAATTAAGAAACAAAAATTCTGAAAAAGAAGCATAATAATGGATAAGTCGTCACTTATCTCGCACGCCCAGACATGTATGTGACACCTACAGCGCGCACACATTCGTAAGGCGTCCATCGAAGTCTGCGGAGCCGTTTTATACAGAACGACATGCCAAAGATGTAAAAACCTTGCCAGTTCCATGAAAAATGACACCAATTAAAGCCTAAATTGCTTGTTTTCTCACAAGGTACATATTTTCATAGCTTTGAAATCAAATAATTGCCGCTTTTATATTAAATACAATAAAACAAAAAGGATGCTGCTTTAGTGGAAGCGGTACAAGCATTTTAATATAATTTTCCCACCATTTAAAGTCACAAAATATGGAAAACAAGTCAAGTATGCAAAGTTCCAGCGAGATAAAGGAACTCCTCTGGATTATTACATCATTTATCTTTGGTGTCAGGAAACTGGATGTGATTTCATTGTTTGATTAAATGCCAGAAACAGCACATTGCTCTTGTCTAACTGATTACATATTTCAGTCCCCTAAAAAAAAAAATATATATATATATGTATATTTTTAATGGCATTTGTTTAGCTTTCAAATGGACAGAAAAAAGTTGAAAAAGTTTCTTAAACTTTTTTTTAGTAAATACAGAGGTTGAGTGGGCTTACAAGTAATGCGGGCTTTACACGAGACGATCTATCGTCCGATGCATCGTCGGGGTCACGGTTTTCGTGACGCACATCCGGCATCGTTCACGACGTCGTCTCGTGTGACACCTCCGAGCGAAGCAGTATCGCTCACAAATCGTGAGTCGTGTACTCGTCGCTCAGTTTTAAAAAAATTGTTTAATTAAAATGGCGCCGGTTGTTCATCGTACCCGGGGTTGCACACATCGCTCCGTGTGACACCCTGGGAACGATGAACACAGCTTACCTGCGTCCCGCGGCTCTCGGCGGCTATGTGAAAGGAAGGAGGTGGGCGGGATGTTTACGTCCCACTCATCTCTGCCCCTCCGCTTCCATTGGCCGGCGGCTGTGTGACGTCGCTGTGACGCCGCACATCCCTGCCCCTTTAGGAAGAGGATGTTCGCCGCCCACACCGAGGTCGCTCAGCAGGTAAGTGCGTTTGACGGGGGTTTCACGACTTTGTGCGACAGGGTCAGCGATTTGCCTGTGACGCACAAACGACGGGGGCGGGTGCGATTGCTCATGCAATCGCACAATCAATCATCTCGTGTAAAACAACGTTTTCCAGCATGATGCGCTATGAGGACAGGACCTCAGTGCGGCAGAGGAGTGTGCAGAATAAAGCTTTTCTGAGATTAGCCACATTCATCTATCTCCTTTACTAACTTGTTATATCTTCTTTTAGGCCTCTTTCACACGTCCGTGTCTCCGGTACGTGTTTGGTCCGTTTCCTCACGTACCGGAGACACGGGCACACGTAGACCCATTAAAATCAATGGGTCTGCGCTCACGTGCGTGTTCTGCCATGGACCGTGTGTATGTGTGGAGCATACGTGTGTCCGTGTGCTCCACACGTCAACATGTCCATTTTTTTCCGGCATCACGGGTGTCACACAGAATGCAAACGGACCACACGGAGGTGTTCCGTGTGACACGCGCCGGAGAAAACACACGTGTTTGAGAAAAAAAATGTACTCACCTTCTTCAGCCTCTGTCTCTGCCGCTACTGTCACTTGCTTCCGACCGCCGCTCATTATGCTCATTGCATATTCACTTCACTGCGGCCGGAAGCAGCAGCAGCGGGGAGTCGGCAGGGCCGGAGACCGAAGATCAGCACCACGGACAGCAACGCCAGGGACAGGTGAGTAGAAAGTTCCCGTTCTCCGTGTGTTATCACGGGTAACACATGGAGAACACACGTGTGCCATAAATACGGCTCAAGGAGGGCAAAACGCACCTCTGACACGTCCGTGAAAAACGTGCGTGGTTTTCATGAATGTGTGAAAGAGGCCTTAAATAAGTTTTACACTTTTAGACATTAATGGTGTTGATGGGGATTTTTATATTGATAACCTATCCTTAGTGTAGGTTATTAATGTCTTATCAGGGGAGGAGGGGGCACCCATACCGAGCAGATGTTCCCAAAGGTGCCAGGTTGTGCTTATTGTGCACAGCTCCGTCATCTGTATAGTGGCCATGGTCGGTAACTGCATATAATGCACCCACGAGGTCCGGGTGGGTTACTCGTCACCGGGCCAGTGTAGGGGGTTGGGATGTCACAGTGGCCAGTGTCAATAAAGATGGACAAAGGGAATATTTTACAGAGGTCCTCTTCCTGTACCTTTCGCCACTCCTCGCTTGGTACTTCCCCATACCTGGCATGACAACCCCTTAGAGCATGGCTGGGCAAAGTGCAGCCCATGGGCACATCTGGTTCTCTGCCCCTTCCAGTTTGGCCCCAGGACTGAGATAGCTGAAGGGCTGAAAACAGTGGCCCTCGGGTAACACCATGATCTCCCCGCCACCCGTCCGCTACCAATCGCTTTGCTATGTCGGGGGCAATGTGGGGCATTATAATGCAGCAATCTAAAAGTTTTCAAAGGTGAAAATATCCTGAAAATAAAACTGTGTGGTGAATATTGTTGCCAGGGCTCATTCACAACCACGGCATCTTTATCTTTGAAATCTGCATGGTTCACATGAGTTTTGTCCTATTAGAGGCATATGATATATCTTTTGGAACACTTTGTGACATTTCATCAGAGAAGGAATCTAGGGGTTTGGTGAGGGACATGGGCACTAGAAAGTAGGACCAGTGCTGAGGAGTGTACATATATACTCTTGGCATTCTCTTGATGAGCTTCAAGAGGCAGTCACCGGAAATGGTTTTCCAACAGTCTTGAAGGAGTTCCCAGAGATGCTTAGCACTTGTTGGCCCTTTTGCCCTCACTCTGTGGTCCAGCTCATCCCAAACCATGTCGATTGGGTTCAGGTCTGGTGACTGTGGAGGCCAGGTCATCTGGCGTAGCACCCCATCACTCTCCTTCTTAGTCAAATAGCCCTTACACAGCCTGGAGGTGTGTTTGGGGTCATTGTCCTGTTGAAAAATAAATGATGGTCCAACTAAACGCAAACCGGATGCAATAGCACGCCGCTGCAAGATGCTGTGGTAGCCATGCTGGCTCAGTATGCCTTCAATTTTGAATAAATCCCCAACAGTGTCACCAGCAAAGCACCCCCACGCCATCACACCTTCTCCTTCATGCTTCACGGTGAGAACCAGCCATGTAGAGTCCATCCGTTCACCTTTTCTGCGTTGCACAAAGACACGGTGGTTGAATCCATAGAGCTCAAATTTGGACTCATCAGACCAAAGCACAGATTTCCACTGGTCTAATGTCCATTCCTTGTGTTCTTTATCCCAAACAAGTCTCTTCTGCTTGTTGCGTGTCCTTACCAGTGGTTTCCTAGCAGCTATTTTACCATGAAGGCTGCTGCACAAAGTCTCCTCTTAACAGTTGTTCTAGAGATGTATCTGCTGCTAGAACTCTGTGTGGCATTGACCTGGTCTCTAATCTGAGCTGCTGTTAACCTGCGATTTCTGAGGCTGGTGACTCGGATAAACTTATCCTCCGCAGCAGAGGTGACTCTTGGTCTTCCTTTCCTGGGGCAGTCATCATGTGAGCCAGTTTCTTTGTAGCGTTTGATAGTTTTTGCCACTGCACTTGTGGACACTTTCAAAGTTTTACCAATTTTTCAGACTGACTGACCTTCATTTCTCGTTTTTCTTTACTTAGCTGCTTTTTTCTTGCTATAATACAAATTCTAACAGTCTATTCAGTAGCACTATCAGCTGTGTATCCACCAGACTTCTGCACAACACAACTGATGGTCCCAACCCTATTTATAAGGCAAGAAATTCCACTTATTAAACCTGACAGGGCACACCTGTGAAGGGAAAACCATTTCCGGTGACTACCTCTTGAAGCTCATCAAGAGAATGCCAAGAGTGTGCAAAGCAGTAATCAAAGCAGAAGAAGAACCTGGAATATAAGACCTATTTTCAGTTGTTTCACACTTTTTTGTTAAGTATTTCATTCCACATGTTTTCATTCATAGTTTTGATGTCTTCAATGTGAATCTACAATTTTCAGAGTCATGAAAATAAAGAAAACTCTTTGAATGAGAAGGTGTGTCCAAACTTTTGGTCTGTACTGTATATATATACAAATATACATATAATTTTTAAAGCATCCTGGGCCCGTAGAGAACAAAAAAGGTGGACATCCCATATAAGTTTATTTGCAGAGAAGTTGGTGACGTTTTCTTCCATGAACGGTTAAGTCCTTTCCAGCTGCCATCTCTCGCTGACTTTTTGGCTGCCTAAGTGCAGAGGAATATTAATACAGTCCTTATCTGAGCACTCGGCAATGCGATCAGACAGCACAATCCTCCTTGAGTTATTACTCAGTCTCCAATGAGGAAGTTAATACTGATAACGCAGATAAAAGAATAAAGCTGGATATATCATATTACGACCCCAATGAATTATTCGGAATATATAAAAATTCACTTTAGAGGAAATGAAAGGTGTGCGAGTCCTTTACAGGCAGAAATGATTACACACTAATGTCTTTTATAAAGTGTCTGACAAAATATTAAAATGTCTCTTAGTTAAAACATCAATCAGGATGAAATAAGAAAAGACGAAGATTAAGTGGGAAAGTCAGATTATTATATGAAAACACAGATGTGCAGGGCAGTGTTCACATAAAGCATAGATGTTATGTCTAATGTAGCGCAGAGAGGACATGGGGGAGCATTATTTATCTAGGCACTGTAGTTCAGGGGGCCCAAGGACCTCAGCCAATGATGCACTGCCAATGGCATCAGGCCACGAGACCGCTATGGGGCCCAGTGCCGGCGCTAGCACCGGGCCCCCCCCGGCCGAGGGTCACACTTTCAATTGTATCAACATGCCAATATAATTGAAAGCAGTGATGAAAGAGTGAATGGCGCGCTCCCGCTCTCATCATTCTCCCGCTAGGTCTGGGCTCTGACGTGTCACCGCAGCGGAGCGTGATGACGTCACTACTGTGCGCCACTGTGCTGAGATGTGCAGAGCGGCAGAACAGTGGACACGCTGAGGAGACCGGAGCAGCGAGGGAACGAGGAGACGTGAGTATTTATGTATTTAATCATTGTGGCCAGAGGACTATGGGGGTGCATTAAATGATATGGAAGTTGTATGCTACTATATGGGGACTGCATAATGGTATATGTGGACTACATATGACTATACGGGGGCGCCTAATACTATATGGGGGCGACATAATACTATATGGGGCTGCATAATACTATATGGAGGACTATGGGGAGTGTATTATAATATGTGGAGGACTATGAGGAGAGTATTATAATACATGGAGGACTATGGGGAGTGTATTATAATATATGGAGGACTATGGGGAGTGTATTATAATATGTGGAGGACTATGGGGAGTGTATTATAATATGTGGAGGACTATGGAGAGTGTATTATAATATATGAATGACTATGGGGAGTGTATTATAATATGTGGAGGACTATGGGGAGTGTATTATAATGTATGAAGGACTATGGGGAGTGTATTATAATATATAGAGGACTATGGGGAGTGTATTATAATATGTGGAGGACTATGGGGAGTGTATTATAATATATGGAGGACTATGGGGAGTGTATTATAATATATGAAGGACTATGGGGAGTGTATTATAATATGTGGAGGACTATGGGGAGGGTATTATAATGTATGGAGGACTATGGGGAGTGTATTATAATATATGAAGGACTATGGGGAGTGTATTATAATATGTGGAGGACTATGGGGAGGGTATTATAATGTATGGAGGACTATGGGGAGTGTATTATAACATATGAAGGACTATGGGGAGTGTATTATAATATGTGGAGGACTATGGGGAGTGTATTATATTATATGGAGGACTATGGGGAGTGTATTATAATGTATGGAGGACTATGGGGAGTGTATTATAATGTATGGAGGACTATGGGGAGTGTATTATATTATATGGAGGACTATGGGGAGTGTATTATAATGTATGGAGGACTATGGGGAGTGTATTATATTATATGGAGGACTATGGGGAGTGTATTATAATATATGAAGGACTATGGGGAGTGTATTAGAATATGTGGAGGACTATGAGATGCATTATATGATAAGAAGGACTATGGGGGATGCATTATAATATATGGATAACCATGGGGGGGTGCATTATAATACATGGAGGACTATGAGATGCATCATAATATCGGATATTATATGGTCAAGAATCTTGACCATATAATATCCGATATTATGATGCATCTCATAGTCCTCCATGTTGACTCAAGATATTGGAGTATGGGAAAGCTGGGTGCTGAGGGAAAGAGCCAAGTGTCAGCGTCATTATCCTGTACCCCGAGGAGGGAGGGCAGGTCCAAACTTTGCAGCACCGCATATTTTATCTACATTGTATACTGTTATCACGATTTATCTGAGAAATGCAAATGCATATATTATTTATCGGAGCACAACATGGTGGTGGTTATCTAGATATAAAAAATATAGGAATTGTATTAGTTATCTTGGTCCTGTATAAGAAGAAGAGCTCCTGCAATTACTAATTGCTTACTATGAAATATTTACTTGGGCAATCTGTGCGCTATACACAGTATATATATATATATATATATATATATATATATATATATATATATATATATATATATATATATATATATATAGTGCAATATACAGTTAGGTCCAGAAATATTTGGACAGTGACACAATTTTCGCGAGTTGGGCTCTGCATGCCACCACATTGGATTTGAAATGAAACCTCTACAACAGAATTCAAGTGCAGATTGTAACGTTTAATTTGAAGGTTTGAATAAAAATATCTGATAGAAATTGTAGGAATTGCACACATTTCTTTACAAACACTCCACATTTTAGGAGGTCAAAAGTAATTGGACAAATAAACCAAACCCAAACAAAATATTTTTATTTTCAATATTTTGTTGCGAATCCTTTGGAGGCAATCACTGCCTTAAGTCTGGAACCCATAGACATCACCAAATGCTGGGTTTCCTCCTTCTTAATGCTTTGCCAGGCCTTTACAGCCGCAGCCTTCAGGTCTTGCTTGTTTGTGGGTGTTTCCGTCTTAAGTCTGGATTTGAGCAAGTGAAATGCATGCTCAATTGGGTTAAGATCTGGTGATTGACTTGGCCATTGCAGAATGTTCCACTTTTTTGCACTCATGAACTCCTGGGTAGCTTTGGCTGTATGCTTGGGGTCATTGTCCATCTGTACTATGAAGCGCCGTCCGATCAACTTTGCGGCATTTGGCTGAATCTGGGCTGAAAGTATATCCCGGTACACTTCAGAATTCATCCGGCTACTCTTGTCTGCTGTTATGTCATCAATAAACACAAGTGACCCAGTGCCATTGAAAGCCATGCATGCCCATGCCATCACGTTGCCTCCACCATGTTTTACAGAGGATGTGGTGTGCCTTGGATCATGTGCCGTTCCCTTTCTTCTCAAAACTTTTTTCTTCCCATCATTCTGGTACAGGTTGATCTTTGTCTCATCTGTTCATAGAATACTTTTCCAGAACTGAGCTGGCTTCATGGGGTGTTTTTCAGCAAATTTAACTCTGGCCTGTCTATTTTTGGAATTGATGAATGGTTTGCATCTAGATGTGAACCCTTTGTATTTACTTTCATGGAGTCTTCTCTTTACTGTTGACTTAGAGACAGATACACCTACTTCACTGAGAGTGTTCTGGACTTCAGTTGATGTTGTGAACGGGTTCTTCTTCACCAAAGAAAGTATGTGGCGATCATCCACCACTGTTGTCATCCGTGGACGCCCAGGCCTTTTTGAGTTCCCAAGCTCACCAGTCAATTCCTTTTTTCTCAGAATGTACCCGACTGTTGATTTTGCTACTCCAAGCATGTCTGCTATCTCTCTGATGGATTTTTTCTTTTTTTTCAGCCTCAGGATGTTCTGCTTCACCTCAATTGAGAGTTCTTTAGACCGCATGTTGTCTGGTCACAGCAACAGCTTCCAAATGCAAAACCACACACCTGTAATCAACCCCAGACCTTTTACCTACTTCATTGATTACAGGTTAACGAGGGAGACGCTTTCAGAGTTAATTGCAGCCCTTAGAGTCCCTTGTCCAATTACTTTTGGTCCCTTTAAAAAGAGGAAGCTATGCATTACAGAGCTATGATTCCTAAACCCTTTCTCCGATTTGGATCTGAAAACTCTCATATTGCAGCTGGGAGTGTGCACTTTCAGCCCATATTATATATATAATTGTATTTCTGAACATGTTTTTGTAAACAGCTAAAATAACAAAACTTGTGTCACTGTCCAAATATTTCTGGACCTAACTGTATATATATGTATGTATATATATATATATATAATATATATATATATGTGTGTGTGTATATATATATATATATATACATATGTGTGTGTGTGTATATATATATATATATATATATATATATATATGTATATATTGCACCATTCATCTCGGTATCATTTTGATGCATGTAATATTGTTGGAGTATTGTATAGACCTGTATTCACTAGTTATCTGGGAAATAAACATATATGTATTATTTATTATGAGCACAATATGGCTGGTTATCTGGACACTTAATGTATAGGAATTGTAGAATATTATCTACTAATAAATTGTTGCATTCAGCTAATTCTTAAGTTTTGTAGGCCGTAGAACTGAGCTGCAATACCAGGTACAGCCACAAGGGTATGGTCAGTGCTGCGTCAGGGGCAGCAGTAAAGATGGATGATACTCTTTCATTCTATTGATCATGGAGATTCTAGAGGATATACCAAATATTGTTGGTGCATCCAAAGAAGAAGCTTAAAAAAATCCTGGAAGACTCCTTTAACATAATATTAAAGCCACAATCAGTATTAAGCATGCTTAATGGAGAAAACGAGACAAAAGCGAAGAGGATCCTGACCATAGGGGCTATCATTCTGAAGACTTTGGCTAGCTGATCTCATCAATGGCTGCTTAGTTGAGGCTTCTTTGTCATCAACACAACTTTTGTAGACATCTTCTCTTGCTCCACTCATGTATCCAGTTTATTTGTATCAATTAGATACATTGTTTATCATTGTTTCCAGATCAAATTGTAAATATCACATTCGGCTTCTGTAGAATTGGAGAACGGTCCCCATTATTGTTCTATGGAGAATTTTTCAAGGTTGAGTCATTGTCACAGTCTCCTAGGTGGCAGACATGGAGACATGCAAATAAAACCTGTGAAATCCAACCCCGTGTGTTACAATTTACAGTATTCATTGTGACTGCAGCTGCAAGGATCGGCCATGTTTGCAGTCAGTGATAAATACCGGGTATTAGACGGGTGTCTGGCCTTGTGAATGTCTCAGAGTTGGGAGATAATAGACGTCTGCCAATATCGGAGAGCTCCTTTTAATTTTAGCATTTTTTGTTTTATAAGACGCACCAGAATATAAGATGCGCTCCAAATTTGAAGGAGGAAAATAGGACCAAAAAAGTAATTTTTACTGTAAAAATGAGGGTCCACCTTATATTCCTAGTGCCTCTTATATCAGCTCTCCAGGGGGAGCGGCGGTGGTGGAGCGGCTCAGGAAGGTCATAGAAGGTAGGGTAGGTGATGCTGGGAGCTCAGAGGAGGTGGATCGCGGCTCAGGAGGGTTGGCGATGCTCCGTGCTTGGAGGAGGGGGTGTCGCGGCTCAAGTGGGTACTGACCTATGACCTTCCTGAGCCGCTCCACCACTGCCGACATTCACACTGGTGCAGAAAGTCAGCGATACTGCAGGCTCTTGGGGTGTCACTGCAGCAGGTGCCATTGATCTACCGGCAGGCTCGGAGGTGGAGGTGTCACAGCTCAAAAGGGTCAGTGTGCGACATTGGAGGGTCGGAGATACTGCAAGCTCATGGGGTGTTGCGGCGGCGAGCGCCTTTGATCTGCCACGGACTGCGGGCTCCATTGAATCTCTGGCTGTTGATGTGATGGACTTCAAGAAAATAGCTCCGGAGGCGGTGCATGCACAGATTAGCCTCCTTAGCTATTATCTTGAAGTCTGTTGCGTCTACCGCTGGTGATTCAAAGCAGGTCAATGGCTCCCATCGCCGCAACACTCCCCGAGCCCACTGTATCACCAACTCTCTGCTGCTGCACACTGACCATCTTGAGCTGCGACACCCCCTCCTCCAAGCCCCTCGGCAGATCAATAGCGCCTGCCACGTGACATGAGTCCGCAGTATCTCCGACCCTCCACTGCCGCACACTGACCCTCCTGAGCTGCTCTACTGCAGTGATACTCCCTTCGAGCCCTCTGTATCACCAACCTGTCACCACCGCTGTTGCTCCAGTAAGCCATATGCGGTTTATAAGATGCACCCCCATTTTTCCCCTAGTTTTGGGGGAAAAAAGTGTATCTTACAAACCAGAAATTATGGTACCCAGATTACAGGGCAACTGTTGTATTACTGAAACCAGTGGTGTGGCTATATAGATCCTCGTACAATGTACTGTATACAATATTCTTGCACCGAAAACTAAACTTTGAAATCATGTGGAGAATAGTCTAAAAGTGTACTGGGGGCGGGTCAATGCACAGCACAAAGCCACGCCCCTAAAGAACTTCCAGGATAATTTGCATGTGGTTTTAAAGCTTGATTTCTCAGCCTTGGCACATCAGATTAATACAAGACTGGTATCATTTTTATTGTTGTCCTGGGATCTATAGTTATATAATTAATATCAGTTCTTCATTTTAATACTGACTATGAGGCAGCTACAAAGGAACCCAATAGGGTATTAGGTCCACTGTTGCCCACAAAGCAGTTATAACCTTCCTAGTTCCTACTATTAGATTGCATGAGAGAGAGAAACTGAGCTAATACATTTCAGAGCTAACAATTACTGGTGACACTAGGTACACTAGCAGAGGAGAAGTCAAACAAGCCAAAGGTCAGGAGCCAGGAATTAATGTCAGTTACAAGGGAAAGAGCGGAGCCGAGGTCAGGATACAAGCTGGGGATCTGGAGCCAGGAAGACACATCAGGTACAAAGTTAGAGAGCGTAGCCGAGGTCAGGATACAAGCCGGGGGTCTGGAAGCCAGGAAGGCACGTCGGGTACAAATGGACAGAATGGAGTCAAGGGCAAGATACAAGCCAGGGGTCTGGAGCCAGGAAGACACACCAGGTACAAAGGGAGAGCGCGGAGCCGAGGTCAAGAAACAAGCCGGGGGTCTGGAGCCAGGAAAACACGTCAGGTACAAAGGGAGAGAGTAAAGCCTAGGTCAAGATACAAGCCTGGGTTCTGGGAGTCAGGGAGTGAAGTCAGGGTTGGGGAAACAGGTGGAAGAAGGTACTTAAGAACGAGATAGCGGGACAAGATCAAGACAGTCACTTACTGGAGCCAGCAACAACTGCTACAACACAGGAACTATCACTGGCGGCGTTCCGGGTAAAGTAGCTTCAAAATAAAACAGAACAGGCCTGTCCCACAGGGCCTGAGACCGGGAACAACCAGTCCACCGGAGAATAAGACAAAACTAAGCATCGGCTCTGCAGGAGTGCAGAGCACCAACAATCAGAATAAGAATCATGACATAGAAAAGGAGCCTGGCTTAGCTAGTTAAATAAGCCATGCAGCCAGCTCCGCTCACACAGCACTGTGTAGACACCAGAAATTATCTCCTGTATCAAAAAACAAGCCAAAATGTGGATCTTCCATGACTTGTCTTAAATTGCACTGTCAATTGCTGACTGCAGATGAGTTAAATGAGAATCTGTCAGTGAGCTCAATCTGATGAAGAGTTTGTAACTTTGTTAGCCTTTTTATTATGAATTGGCAGGAAAAAGAGCCTGTAAAGTCACATGTCGCATATTTTTATAATACAACTTTAATACAAATAAGATTTTTGCTCCAAATACATGCATTTAATAAAAAAAAAGTTCCCATAGGTGGACAACCCTTTTAAGGACCAATATTAAAAATCAGAGAACTTATGTAATAACAATGCAGAAATAATGATCACATCACAACATTATGACATTGTGGGGTCCGGTAAACTCATCTCCACTGGAAAGAAAAGAGGCCTTGTGTTAGTTGGGCGCTGTACAGCAGCTGATACAATGTATCCAGTTTGTATGTCTTTGTTATTTGTATGATCCCAACATTCTTTGCTCATCATAGGCCTCTGTAGACCCAAGTAATTTCTTCTGTACATGTAGGATATAGGTAAAGCGCACTCCGCTATGTGTGATCTACTGGTAATGCTTTTGCTTAATATGTTCCATTCTCGCAATGGATTCACATGGGAACGCATTCTCGTATTTAAGGGATAAATATTTCTCACAGACAACAAACCACAAACTGAGCAGCCTCTTCTAAACATGTCGTAATGTGAGAATTCCCATCAGCTGCGGGGTGTTTTATTCTCTAAATTAGTAAGCGTTATTCCTCAAACTTGACTTACATTGCATTATATGATCTCCCATTAAATAAAATCTGTTCTCGGTATTAGAGCAAATTACAGATTTATTGCCGATGTTAAATGACGGAGCCCCGCAGCGCGAACAATATAGCGGAGCTTCTATAAAGCTATCCGTATATTTATTTTATATTAGATTTAACTGGAAAAGCTGAGAGGTAGAAGGACAGACGTGAAGGTGAAATAACAGCAGGGAAATAATACTGCGATCCCTATAGGGGCACAATGGAGGCGGAGGAGGCAAAGCCGGGAGCTCGATGGGGCCTCACCCCCACATATGAAGACACTATCTATCTATATATCTATCTATCAATCTATCCATCCCTCTATCATCTATCTATCTATCTATCTATCAATCTATCCATCCCTCTATCATCTATCAATCTATCCATCCCTCTATCATCTATCTATCTATCCCTCTATCTATCTATCTATCTATCTATCTATCCCTCTATCTATCTATCCCTCAATCTATCAATCTATCCATCCCTCTATCATCTATCTATCTATCTATCCCTCTATCTATCTATCTATCCCTCTATCATCTATCTATCTATCTATCTATCTCTCTATCTATCCCTGTATCTATCTATCCCTCTATCCATCTATCTATCCCTCTATCTATCTATTTATCTATCTATATATCATCTATCTATCTATCCCTGTATCTATCTATCTATCATCTATCTATCCCTCTATCTATCTATTTATCTATCTATATATCATCTATCTATCTATCCCTGTATCTATACCTCTATCTATCTATCAATCTATCCATCCCTCTATCATCTATCTATCTATCTATCTATCTATCTATCTATCCCTCTATCTATCCCTGTATCTATCTATCCCTCTAACCATCTATCTATCTATCCCTCTATCTATCTATCCATCCATCTATTTATCTATCTATATCTCATCTATCTATCTATCCCTGTATCTATACCTCTATCTATCTATCTATCTATCTATCTATCTATCTATCTATCTATCCCTCTATCTATCCCTGTATCTATCTATCCCTCTATCTATCTATCTATCTATCCCTCTATCTATCTATCCATCCATCTATTTATCTATCTATATATCATCTATCTATCTATCCCTGTATCTATACCTCTATCTATCTATCTATCTATCTATCCCTCTATCTATCCATCCCCATCTATCTATCTATCTATCCCTCTATCCATCTATCTATCTATCTATCATCTATCTATCTATCTATCTATCTATCTATCTCTCTGTCATACACTCCACAACCTTTAAAGGTAACCTTTCACCAGGGTTTCCCTTATACCTTGTGACCATCACCAGTAAGCATTCTAGAATAATGTATATAAATGCCCAAGCTACAAAGGGAGGTGAGTACATTTTTTTTATGCATTAGAGCAGTGTTCCCTAACTCCAAGAACCCCAAACACTGCATGTTTTCCAGATTTCCTTAGTATTGAACAGGTGATAATTTAATTACCTGCACAGGTGATGATTCCAACAGCTGTGCAATACCAAGGAAATCCTGAAAATATGCACTCTTGGTAACTCTTGAAGGCTGGAGTTGTATATGCTAGGCAGGGGCCCAGGGTAAAGACATATACTGTATATTACGATGCAGGACATATATACCAGGATGGGGACAAATATACTAGGATGGGCCCAGGATAGGGACATATATACCAGGATGAGGACAAATATACTAGGATGAGGACATGTATACCAGGATGTGGTTCAGAATGGGGGCAAATACAGTTAGGTCCAGAAATATTTGGACAGTGACACAATTTTCGTGAGTTGGGCTCTGCATGCCACCACATTGGATTTGAAATGAAACCTCTACAACAGAATTCAAGTGCAGATTGTAACATTTAATTTGAAGGTTTGAACAAAAATATCTGATAGAAATTGTGGGAATTGTACACATTTCTTTACAAACACTCCACATTTTAGGAGGTCAAAAGTAATTGGACAAATAAACCAAACCCAAACAAAATATTTTTATTTTCAATATTTTGTTGCAAATCCTTTGGAAGCAATCACTGCCTTAAGTCTGGAACCCATGGACATCACCAAACGCTGGGTTTCCTCCTTCTTAATGCTTTGCCAGGCCTTTACAGCCGCAGCCTTCAGGTCTTGCTTGTTTGTGGGTCTTTCCGTCTTAAGTCTGGATTTGAGCAAGTGAAATGCATGCTCAATTGGGTTAAGATCTGGTGATTGACTTGGCCATTGCAGAATGTTCCACTTTTTTGCACTCATGAACTCCTGGGTAGCTTTGGCTGTTTGCTTGGGGTCATTGTCCATCTGTACTATGAAGCGCCGTCCGATCAACTTTGCGGCATTTGGCTGAATCTGGGCTGAAAGTATATCCCGGTACACTTCAGAATTCATCCGGCTACTCTTGTCTGCTGTTATGTCATCAATAAACACAAGTGACCCAGTGCCATTGAAAGCCATGCATGCCCATGCCATCACGTTGCCTCCACCATGTTTTACAGAGGATGTGGTGTGCCTTGGATCATGTGCCGTTCCCTTTCTTCTCCAAACTTTTTTCTTCCCATCATTCTGGTACAAGTTGATCTTTGTCTCATCTGTCCATAGAATACTTTTCCAGAACTGAGCTGGCTTCATGAGGTGTTTTTCAGCAAATTTAACTCTGGCCTGTCTATTTTTGGAATTGAATGGTTTGCATCTAGATGTGAACCCTTTGTATTTACTTTCATGGAGTCTTCTCTTTACTGTTGACTTAGAGACAGATACACCTACTTCACTGAGAGTGTACTGGACTTCAGTTGATGTTGTGAACGGGTTCTTCTTCACCAAAGAAAGTATGCGGCGATCATCCACCACTGTTGTCATCCGTGGACGCCCAGGCCTTTTTGAGTTCCCAAGCTCACCAGTCAATTCCTTTTTTCTCAGAATGTACCCGACTGTTGATTTTGCTACTCCAAGCATGTCTGCTATCTCTCTGATGGATTTTTTCTTTTTTTTTCAGCCTCAGGATGTTCTGCTTCACCTCAATTGAGAGTTCCTTAGACCGCATGTTGTCTGGTCACAGCAACAGCTTCCAAATGCAAAACCACACACCTGTAATCAACCCCAGACCTTTTAACTACTTCATTGATTACAGGTTAACGAGGGAGACGCCTTCAGAGTTAATTGCAGCCCTTAGAGTCCCTTGTCCAATTACTTTTGGTCCCTTGAAAAAGAGGAGGCTATGCATTACAGAGCTATGATTCCTAAACCCTTTCTCCGATTTGGATGTGAAAACTCTCATATTGCAGCTGGGAGTGTGCACTTTCAGCCCATATTATATATATAATTGTATTTCTGAACATGTTTTTGTAAACAGCTAAAATAACAAAACTTGTGTCACTGTCCAAATATTTCTGGCCCTGACTGTATATCAAGATGAGGACATATATACCAGAATGGTGCCAAAGATAGGGACATATATACCAAAATTGGGACATATATATCAGGATGGGGAGATATATACCAGGCTGAGGAGTTATACCAGCATGTGGAGATATATATACCAGGATAGGGACATATATACCAGGATGGGGACATACATACCATGATGGGGGTTATATATACCAGGATGGGGACATATTTACCATGATGGTGCCCAGATTGAGGACATATATACCAGGATGGGGACATATATACCAGAGTAGCGCCTAAAATATGACACATATTTCCCAGGACGGGAGACAGATAAAGAAAGATGGGAGACATATTTACCAGCATAGGAGACAAATATGCCAGGATGGGGACATATTTACTAGGATGGGGGAGATATTTATTAAGAAGTGGCCTTAGATTTACTACATAATGAAAGAGTGGGGTGACTTGAATGTCTTTATAGGATATAGAAAGCTACAAAGGCCCATACAGGTGACCAACAAGCGGGGGGGGGGGGGGGGGGGGAATGCAATTCATTGAACTGTACTTACACCATTGTATAAGGCTATAGGTAAATGGATGGTGACTGTTGTACACTTGCTCAGCTGTCACACAATATGTGTAATGTTTCCTTGATGTTTTATGCCTCTCTCCCTGTCTTTGTGGATAAGCTGTGACGTATTCTCACTATCCAGATTCACTGCAAATTGCTGTTGCATCCTCTTTCTTATACAAGCTATGATAGTCCCGTTGCAGGACCGTGCAATCCTGCTGTGGCTGACTCAATTTTATGCGGTTTGTAACATGGTTCTCTGCATTTTGTTTTGTCAATTTACTCAAATTGCTGAAATTTTCCAGGTTCAAAACATTTCAAAGAATTGGACACAAATGTATTTTGCAGCGAGTGGCTGATCTCTACGAGACAAAGGTTGTGTTTTATAATCTGTGATCACATAAAGGGAGACCCGAGCATCAATCTCCTAGGTGTGAGTGTGAATTATTCATCTACATCCCGCACGTGGATATTCATGTCAGGCTCACACTGCCGCTGTCTTTCCTATGTAAGTAGTCATTGAACATGACTGTGTGCAGATATCTTTCCATGCTTATGGTCTAGATAAAATGTGAGTGAAAACTCAGTTTTTTACATGTGATGATGAAGTATTTAGTACTGTGACATCACTGTGTGCATTATCCCTGTACTGTGACATCACTGTGTGTATTATCCCTGTACTGTGACATCACTGTGTGTATTATCCCTGTACTGTGACATCACTGTGTGTATTATCCCTGTAGTGTGACATCACTGTGTGCATTATCCCTGTACTGTGACATCACTGTGTGTATTATCCCTGTACTGTGACATCACTGTGTGCATTATCCCTGTACTGTGACATCACTGTGTGTATTATCCCTGTACTGTGACATCACCGTGTATATTATCCCTGTACTATAACATCACTGTGTGTATTACCCCTGTACTGTGACATCACTGTGTGTATTACCCCTGTACTGTGACATCACTGTGTGTATTACCCCTGTACTGTGACATCACTGTGTGTATTACCCCAGTACCGTGACATCACTGTGTGTATTATCCCTGTACTGTGACATCACTGTGTGCATTATCCCTGTACTGTGACATCACTGTGTGTATTATCCCATGTACTGTGACATCACTGTGTGCATTATCCCTGTACTGTGACATCACTGTGTGTATTATCCCTGTACTGTGACATCACCGTGTATATTATCCCTGTACTATAACATCACTGTGTGTATTACCCCTGTACTGTGACATCACTGTGTGTATTACCCCTGTACTGTGACATCACTGTGTGTATTACCCCAGTACCGTGACATCACTGTGTGTATTATCCCTGTACTGTGACATCACTGTGTGTATTATCCCTGTTCTGTGACATCACTGTGTATATTATCCCTGTACTATAACATCACTGTGTGTATTACCCCTGTACTGTGACATCACTGTGTGTATTACCCCTGTACTGTGACATCACTGTGTGTATTACCCCAGTACTGTGACATCACTGTGTGCATTATCCCTGTACTGTGACATCACTGTGTGTATTATCCCTGTACTGTGACATCACTGTGTGTATTATCCCTGTACTGTGACATCACTGTGTGAATTATCCCTGTACTGTGACATCACTGTGTGTATTATCCCTGTACTGTGACATCACTGTGTGTATTATCCCTGTACTGTGACATCACTGTGTGTATTACCCCTGTACTGTGACATCACTGTGTGTATTATCCCTATACTGTGACATCACTGTGTGTATTATCCCTGTACTGTGACATCACTGTGTGTATTATCCCTATACTGTGACATCACTGTGTATATTACCCCTGTACTGTGACATCACTGTGTGTATTATCCCTGTACTGTGACATCACTGTGTGTATTATCCCTGTACTGTGACATCACTGTGTGTATTATCCCTCTAGTGTGACATCACTGTGTGTATTATCCCTGTACTGTGACATCACTGTGTGTATTATCCCTGTACTGTGACATCACTGTGTGCATTATCCCTGTACTGTGACATCACTGTGTGTATTATCCCTGTACTGTGACATCACCGTGTATATTATCCCTGTACTATAACATCACTGTGTGTATTACCCCTGTACTGTGACATCACTGTGTGTATTACCCCTGTACTGTGACATCACTGTGTGTATTACCCCTGTACTGTGACATCACTGTGTGTATTACCCCAGTACCGTGACATCACTGTGTGTATTATCCCTGTACTGTGACATCACTGTGTGCATTATCCCTGTACTGTGACATCACTGTGTGTATTATCCCATGTACTGTGACATCACTGTGTGCATTATCCCTGTACTGTGACATCACTGTGTGTATTATCCCTGTACTGTGACATCACCGTGTATATTATCCCTGTACTATAACATCACTGTGTGTATTACCCCTGTACTGTGACATCACTGTGTGTATTACCCCTGTACTGTGACATCACTGTGTGTATTACCCCAGTACCGTGACATCACTGTGTGTATTATCCCTGTACTGTGACATCACTGTGTGTATTATCCCTGTTCTGTGACATCACTGTGTATATTATCCCTGTACTATAACATCACTGTGTGTATTACCCCTGTACTGTGACATCACTGTGTGTATTACCCCTGTACTGTGACATCACTGTGTGTATTACCCCAGTACTGTGACATCACTGTGTGCATTATCCCTGTACTGTGACATCACTGTGTGTATTATCCCTGTACTGTGACATCACTGTGTGTATTATCCCTGTACTGTGACATCACTGTGTGAATTATCCCTGTACTGTGACATCACTGTGTGTATTATCCCTGTACTGTGACATCACTGTGTGTATTATCCCTGTACTGTGACATCACTGTGTGTATTACCCCTGTACTGTGACATCACTGTGTGTATTATCCCTATACTGTGACATCACTGTGTGTATTATCCCTGTACTGTGACATCACTGTGTGTATTATCCCTATACTGTGACATCACTGTGTATATTACCCCTGTACTGTGACATCACTGTGTGTATTATCCCTGTACTGTGACATCACTGTGTGTATTATCCCTGTACTGTGACATCACTGTGTGTATTATCCCTCTAGTGTGACATCACTGTGTGTATTATCCCTGTACTGTGACATCACTGTGTGTATTATCCCTGTAGTGTGACATCACTGTGTGTATTATCCCTATACTGTGACATCACTGTGTATATTACCCCTGTACTGTGACATCACTGTGTGTATTATCCCTGTACTGTGACATCACTGTGTGTATTATCCCTGTACTGTGACATCACTGTGTGTATTATCCCTGTAGTGTGACATCACTGTGTTCATTATCCCTGTACTGTGACATCACTGTTTGTATTATTTCTGTACTGTGACATCACTGTGTGTATTATCCCTGTACTGTGACATCACTGTGTGCATTATCCCTGTACTGTGACATCATTCTGTGCATTATCCCTGTACTGTGACATCACTGTGTGTATTATCCCTGTACTGTGACATCACTATGTGTATTATCCCTGTAGTGTGACATCACTGTGTGTATTATCCCTGTAGTGTGACATCACTGTGTGTATTATTCCTGTACTGTAACATCACTGTGTGTATTATCCCTGTACTGTGACATCACTGTGTGTATTATTCCTGTACTGTGACATCACTGTGTGTATTATCCCTGTACTGTGACATCACTGTGTGTATTATCCCTGTAGTGTGACATCACTGTGTTCATTATCCCTGTACTGTGACATCACTGTTTGTATTATTTCTGTACTGTGACATCACTGTGTGTATTATCCCTGTACTGTGACATCACTGTGTGCATTATCCCTGTACTGTGACATCACTCTGTGCATTATCCCTGTACTGTGACATCACTGTGTGTATTATCCCTGTAGTGTGACATCACTGTGTGTATTATCCCTGTAGTGTGACATCACTGTGTGTATTACCCCTGTACTGTAACATCACTGTGTGTATTATCCCTGTACTGTGACATCACTGTGTGTATTATCCCTGTAGTGTGACATCACTGTGTGTATTATTCCTGTACTGTGACATCACTGTGTGTATTATCCCTGTACTGTGACATCACAGTGTGTATTATCCCTGTACTGTGACATCACTGTGTGTATTATCCCTGTACTGTGACATCACTGTGTTCATTATCCCTGTACTGTGACATCACTGTGTGTATTATCCCTGTACTGTGACATCACTGTGTGTATTATCCCTGTAGTGTGACATCACTGTGTGTATTATCCCTATACTGTGACATCACTGTGTATATTACCCCTGTACTGTGACATCACTGTGTGTATTATCCCTGTACTGTGACATCACTGTGTGTATTATCCCTGTACTGTGACATCACTGTGTGTATTATCCCTGTAGTGTGACATCACTGTGTTCATTATCCCTGTACTGTGACATCACTGTTTGTATTATTTCTGTACTGTGACATCACTGTGTGTATTATCCCTGTACTGTGACATCACTGTGTGCATTATCCCTGTACTGTGACATCATTCTGTGCATTATCCCTGTACTGTGACATCACTGTGTGTATTATCCCTGTACTGTGACATCACTATGTGTATTATCCCTGTAGTGTGACATCACTGTGTGTATTATCCCTGTAGTGTGACATCACTGTGTGTATTATTCCTGTACTGTAACATCACTGTGTGTATTATCCCTGTACTGTGACATCACTGTGTGTATTATTCCTGTACTGTGACATCACTGTGTGTATTATCCCTGTACTGTGACATCACTGTGTGTATTATCCCTGTAGTGTCACATCACTGTGTTCATTATCCCTGTACTGTGACATCACTGTTTGTATTATTTCTGTACTGTGACATCACTGTGTGTATTATCCCTGTACTGTGACATCACTGTGTGCATTATCCCTGTACTGTGACATCACTCTGTGCATTATCCCTGTACTGTGACATCACTGTGTGTATTATCCCTGTACTGTGACATCACTATGTGTATTATCCCTGTAGTGTGACATCACTGTGTGTATTATCCCTGTAGTGTGACATCACTGTGTGTATTACCCCTGTACTGTAACATCACTGTGTGTATTATCCCTGTACTGTGACATCACTGTGTGTATTATCCCTGTAGTGTGACATCACTGTGTGTATTATCCCTGTACTGTGACATCACTATGTGTATTATCCCTGTACTGTAACATCACTGTGTATATTAGCCCTGTTCTGTGACATCACTGTGTGTATTATCCCTGTACTGTGACATCACTGTGTGTATTATCCCTGTACTGTAACATCACTGTGTGTATTATCCCTGTACTGTGACATCACTGTGTGTATTATCCCTGTAGTGTGACATCACTGTGTGTATTATTCCTGTACTGTGACATCACTGTGTGTATTATCCCTGTACTGTGACATCACAGTGTGTATTATCCCTGTACTGTGACATCACTGTGTGTATTATCCCTGTACTGTGACATCACTGTGTTCATTATCCCTGTACTGTGACATCACTGTTTGTATTATTTCTGTACTGTGACATCACTGTGTGCATTATCCCTGTACTGTGACATCGCTGTGTGTATTATCCCTGTACTGTGACATCACTGTTTGTATTATTTCTGTACTGTGACATCACTCTGTGCATTATCCCTGTACTGTGATATCACTGTGTGTATTATCCCTGTACTGTGACATCACAGTGTGTATTATCCCTGTACTGTGATATCACTGTGTGTATTATCCCTGTACTGTGACATCACAGTGTGTATTATCCCTGTACTGTGACATCACTGTGTGTATTATCCCTGTACTGTGATATCACTGTGTGTATTATCCCTGTACTGTGACATCACTATGTGTATTATCCCCGTACTGTGACATTACTGTGTGCATTTTTTTTCTGGTCTATGATATCACTTGGTGCATTATCCCTGTACTGTGACTTCAGTCTGCCATATGCCTTTTCTGTGACATCACTGTGTGCATTATTCTTTCTGTTCTTTGACAACACTGTGTGTATTATTTGTGTACTGTGATGTCACTGTGTGTATTATTTGTGTACTGTGACATCATTGTGCACATTATATTTTTACCATAGCATACCATACCACAGTGTGTGTGTGTCTCCTTTCTCCACCTCATCCAACACCACGACTACCCGCAGTGAGTATCCTGGTCCCTGCAGCCTATCCTCCCAAATCTACCAATCTCCAGAACCCGGGGCCTTCCGTACCTGCGGAGGGACTGATACCTTGCTGCTTCACACCATCTGCCCCTGTCCTCCCTCAAGCAGCGGCGGTTCTCCCATTACCGCAACCCGCAGGGTGGTGTTATGAACTTTTCCCCTGTAAATAACCCCCTTTTACGGATCAGGGTGTCCGCCACAACGGGTCCGGACACCTCCAGCCACGACGATCCTGTTTCCGAGCAGCCTGACTAACACCGGGGCGGCACATATGCACATAGGATACATGCATGCAGAACGCATGCACACAGGACGCATGCACGCAGGACGCATCCACACAGGACACATGCACGCAGGACACATGCACGCAGGACACATGCACACAGGACACATGCACACAGGACACATGCACACAGGATGCATGCACACAGGGCGCATGCACACAGGACACATGCACACAGGATGTATGCACACAGGATGTATGCACACAGGACACATGCACACAGGATGCATGCACACAGGACGCATGCACACAGGATGTATGCACACAGGACGCATGCACACAGGATGCATGCACACAGGACGCATGCACACAGGACGCATGCACACAGGATGTATGCACACAGGATGTATGCACACAGGACGCATGCACACAGGATGCATGCACACAGGACGCATGCACACAGGATGTATGCACACAGGACGCATGCACACAGGATGCATGCACATAGGACACATGCACACAGGACGCATGCACACAGGATGTATGCACACAGGACGCATGCACACAGGATGCATGCACATAGGACACATGCACACAGGATGTATGCACACAGGATGCATGCACACAGGACGCATGCACACAGGACGCATGCACACAGGATGTATGCACACAGGACGCATGCACACAGGACGCATGCACACAGGATGTATGCACACAGGACGCATGCACACAGGATGTATGCACACAGGATGTATGCACACAGGACGCATGCACACAGGATGTATGCACACAGGATGTATGCACACAGGACACATGCACACAGGATGCATGCACACAGGATGCATGCACACAGGACGCATGCACACAAGATGTATGCACACAGGACGCATGCACACAGGATGCATGCACATAGGACACATGCACACAGGACGCATGCACACAGGATGTATGCACACAGGACGCATGCACACAGGATGCATGCACATAGGACACATGCACACAGGATGTATGCACACAGGATGCATGCACACAGGACGCATGCACACAGGACGCATGCACACAGGATGTATGCACACAGGACGCATGCACACAGGACGCATGCACACAGGACGCATGCACACACTTCTTGAAGTCATTGTCTGCGTTGTTCTGTGTTGCTTTTTCCAGTATTCATGAAATTGGCAATGTTCACATCACCCGGACCGCCAGCAATAAGGGATGCCATTATGGTCTTAAGTAAGAAATCACCAAAAACCTATTCTCAATTTTACTCCCTGCCCCAAACAAAAAAGTTATGGGGCCATTTCAGTTCCTCAAAGCAATTTAATAAAGTCACTACCAGCGGGAAGTGAGCCATTTATTCTTGTGGATAGTTATGGGATGTGCATGATGGGAAAGGAATGTCATTGTCCATTGTACTTGGAAAAATGGATCCAAGACAAGGTCTATGTCTGGTCTGTGTCCTCCGGCAAATCTGCGGCAATAAAGACATTAGAGGGTGAAGGGTCTGGTGCTAAAATAGTCAATCGCCCTCTGTTCACTGCAGGTTTGGAGGATTTACTCCTGTGTATACAGCCAGGACCAACATGCAACAAACACGGCATTATCAAGCTTGTAGAGAACTGATTGTGCCAAAAATGCTCCAAATTTAGTACACCCTGCACCCAGCGGAGATTTGCACTATTTGTACTCATTTCTGGTGTAATAAATAAAAAAATGTGTCGCCTTCCCCCAAAAACACTTTTTGTAATATCTTTTAAACATGGCAAGTAGAGTAAATAATTTTAGGGAAAGCTTTAGCATAGCATTATATTGTTAATACTAGCTGTACTATACGGCTTCGCCCGGGTTAATAACTGCTGTTAACAAAATAGAATGTATTAACAAAAATGTATTCTGCACACAAAAACCACAAAACAAATAGATATAAATGTAATTATTAAAAGGCAAAAACTAAGCTAATAGAAGCATTTTACAACATATATTCAACACCACAGATATTCCACACAGATTTAACTAAATTGGCCAAGTAATGTGCTCCGTCTGTCTCTTTCCGGGTCTGTCTCTTTCCAGGTCTGTCTCTTTCCCCGTCTGTCTCTTTCCCCGTCTGTCTCTTTCCAGGTCTGTCTCTTTCCAGGTCTGTCTCTTTCCCCGTCTGTCTCTTTCCGGGTCTGTCTCTTTCCGGGTCTGTCTCTTTCCAGGTCTGTCTCTTTCCAGGTCTGTCTCTTTCCCCGTCTGTCTCTTTCCGGGTCTGTCTCTTTCCGGGTCTGTCTCTTTCCAGGGCTGTCTCTTTCCAGGTCTGTCTCTTTCCCCGTCTGTCTCTTTCCAGGTCTGTCTCTTTCCAGGTCTGTCTCTTTCCAGGTCTGTCTCTTTCCCCGTCTGTCTCTTTCCCCGTCTGTCTCTTTCCAGGTCTGTCTCTTTCCATGTCTGTCTCTTTCCCCGTCTGTCTCTTTCCGGGTCTGTCTCTTTCCGGGTCTGTCTCTTTCCAGGGCTGTCTCTTTCCAGATCTGTCTCTGTCTGTCTCTTTCACCATCTGTCTGTCTCTATCTCTCTGTCTCTTACCCTGTATCTTTCCCCGTCTGTCTCTTTCCCTGTCTGTCTCTTTCCAGGTCTGTCTCTTTCCAGGTCTGTCTCTTTTCCCGTCTGTCTCTTTCCCCGTCTGTCTCTTTCATGTCTCTCTGTCTGTCTCTCTCTATCCATCTCCCCACCGACATCTTATTACCTCACATATAAGCTTCTTATACTATGAATGTCTTTTGTTCCTATAGAAACCAATCACAGCTCCTACTAATAACCTGTAGTTCCAGGCTCCATTTACTTTAATGGAGCCATGTTTTTTGGAGAGTAACTGTAAAGCGCGGTGTTACATTTTCCTGTCAAAACATAGTCCATGACGTTCCCTGGGTCACATTAGGTGTCTGTGCAAAATTTCGTGATTGTAAATGCGACGGTGCGGATACACTTTTCGTTTCACTTTTTCCCCATTATGTAGATAGGGGCAAAATTGATTGGTAAATTGGTACGCGCGGGGTTAAAATTTCGCCTCACAACATAGCCTATGACGCTCTCGGGGTCCAAACGTGTGAGTGTGCAAAATTTTGTTCCTGTAGCTGCAACGGAGCAGATGCCAATCCCGGACATACACACACACACATTCTGCTTTATATATTGGATTATGTAGCATTGTATAGCGGTATTATGTGGATCGTGTACAGTAATATATTGAGTGTTAAGTGGAGTAATATTATCTGGGCATTGTATAGCGGTATTATGTGGACCATGTACAGTAATATTTTGAGTGTTAAGTCCAGTAATATGTGGAAAATGTATAGCGGTATTATGTGGACAGTGTACAGTAATATTTTGAGTGTTAAGTGGAGTAATATTATCTGGGCATTGTATAGCAGTATTATGTGGACCATGTACAGTAATATATTGAGTGTTAAGTGCAGTAATATTATCTGGGCATTGTATAGCGGTATTATGTGGATCATGTACAGTAATATATTGAGTGTTAAGTGCAGTAATATTATCTGGGCATTGTATAGCGGTATTATGTGGACCATGTACAGTAATATATTGAGTGTTAAGTGCAGTAATATTATCTGGGCATTGTATTATGTGGATCGTGTACAGTAATATATTGAGTGTTAAGTGGAGTAATATTATGTGGGCATTGTATAGTGGCATTATATGGATCATGTACAGTAATATTTTGAGTGTTAAGTGGAGTAATATTATGTGGGCATTGTATAGCGGTATTATGTGGACCATGTACAGCAATATTTTGAGTGTTAAGTCCAGTAATTGTATGTGGGCATTGTAAAGCGGTATTATGTGGACCGTGTACAGTAATATTTTTTGTGTTAAGTCCAGTAATATTATATTGGTACTATGTGGGCAGCATACAGTAATGTCATGTGGACTGTGTACAGTAATATTGTGTGTGTTCAAAACAGTAATCATATGCAGGCTGTGTATAGCGGTATTATGTGGACTGTGTACAGTAATATTGCATGTATTCAGAACAGTATAACGGTATTATGTTGACTGTGTATAGTAATATTACATATGTTCAGTATAGTAATCTTGTGGCTGTGTATAGCGGTATTATATAAACTGTGTACAGTAATATTGCATGTATTCAGAACAGTATAACGGTATTATGTTGACTGTGTATAGTAATATTACATATGTTCAGTATAGTAATCTTGTGGCTGTGTATAGCGGTATTATATAAACTGTGTACAGTAATATTGCATGTATTCAGTTCGTCAATCTTATATTGGCTGTTTATAGCGGTATTATGTGGACTGTGTACAGTAATATTGCATGTATTCAGAACAGTATAACGGTATTATGTTGACTGTGTATAGTAATATTACATATATTCAGTATAGTAATCTTGTGGCTGTGTATAGCGGTATTATATAAACTGTGTACAGTAATATTACGTGTATTCAGTTCGTCAATCTTATATTGGCTGTTTATAGCGGTATTATGTATTATGTGTACAGTAGTATGAGTGTTAAGTCTAGGTATATGGGCTGTGTATAGCGGTATAATGTGTACTGTGCACAATAACATTCTGAGTGTACAGGCCAGTAATATGATGTGGACTGCATATATTGGTATTATGTGGTCAGCAAAATGTAATATTACATTTATTCAGCTCATTAATCTTATGTCGGCTGTGTATAGCAGTATTACATGGACGGTGTAATGATATTATATGGGCTGTGTATAGTGGTAGTAGGTGAGCAATATATGTGGGCAATATGCAATGAAGACTGTGTATAGTATGTAGTATGTGAGCTGAGTAAAGTAATATTATGTGCTCTGTGTATAGCAGTATTATGTGCACTTTGTGGAGTAGCATTATTTCTTATGAATAGAGTAATATGTGGCTTGGGTAAGGTGGTATTACTTGGCAGTGTATAGAAATATTATGTGGACTTTAGGTAATAATATTACTTGTGCTGGTGCAATATTTGCGTTCTAGATGGTTGGTTGTATTATTTGGCAGTATATAGCAGTATTATATGGACTTTGTGTAGTAATTAGAGATGAGTGGACCCGAGGAGGTTCGGTTTGCTGAATTTATCCGGACTTTAGTTAAAAGTTCTATTCAAGAACCAAACTTGACCCCAACTTGACCCTGAACCTCATATAACTAAATAGAGGCCCAAATGTGTATGCTTTGAAATGGCTTTAAAATGGTCAGAGTAAGGGCTAGGGGGCTGCCAGAGGAAGCGAAGTGGGGTAATTTACCTGCAAACAAAAGTGGATAGGGAATAAAAAAAATGACATGGTCCCATCTATTTTTGATAACCAGCGCAGGTACAGCAGACAACTGCGGGCTGCAACCCCCAGCTGTCTGCTTTACCTTGTCTAGTTACCAAACATAGAGGGGATCCCACACTGTTTTTTTTAAATGATTTGAATAAATTAAAAACTTTGTGGAGTAGTAGTAGTATGGCGGAGCAATATGTGGGAAGTATATGGCAGTATTATGTGGACTTTGTGTAGTAATATTACTATGGTGGAGAAATATGTGTGAAGTATATAACAGTATTATGTGGACTTTGTGTAGTAATATTAGTATGGTGGAGTAATAAGTGGGTTTTTATGGTGGTATTACTTGGCAGTGTATAAAAATATTATGCTGGCAGTATATGGCAGTATTATGTGGACTTTATCCAGAAGCAATCCAGAAAGGAAAAAGACCGCACTCTCCACTGTGCCGAAGGATTTTCTTTATTCAAAAAGGTGCAGGTTAAAAGGCAGGAGAGGAGCTAGGTGCAGGCTCCTCACAAGGACAAGGAGTAATATGTGGGTTGTTGATGGGGGTATTACTTGGCAGTATATAGCAGTATTATATGGACTTTGTGTAGTAATATTAGTATGGTGGAATAATACGTGGATTGTTGATGGGGGCATTACTTGGCAGTATATAGCAGTATTATGCTGTCTGTATATTGCAGTATTATGTGGACTTTGTGCAGTAATAGTATGGTGGAGAAACATGAAGGTTGTTGATGGGGGTATTACTTGACAGTATATAGCAGTATTATGCTCGCTCTATATGGCAGTATTATGTGGACTTTGTGTAGTATTATTAGTGTGGTGGAGTAATATATGGGTTGTTGTTGGGGGTATTACTTGGCAGTATATAGCAGTATTATGCTGGCTGTATATGGCAGTATTATGTGGACTTTGTGCAGTAATAGTATGGTGGAGTAACATGAAGGTTGTTGATGGGGGTATTACTTGACAGTATATAGCAGTATTATGCTGGCTGTATATGGCAGTATTATGTGGACTTTGTGTAGTATTATTAGTGTGGTGGAGTAATATATGGGTTGTTGTTGGGGGTATTACTTGGCAGTATGTAGCAGTATTATGCTGGCTGTATATGGCAGTATTATGTACACTTTGTGTAGTAATATTAGTATTGTGGAGTAATATGTGGGTTGTTGATGGGGGTATTACTTAGCAGTATATAGCAGTATTATGCTGGCTGTATATGGCAGTATTATGTGGACTTTGTGTAGTATTATTAGTGTGGTGGAGTAATATATGGGTTGTTGTTGGGGGTATTACTTGGCAGTATATAGCAGTATTATGCTGGCTGTATATGGCAGTATTATGTGGACTTTGTGCAGTAATAGTATGGTGGAGTAACATGAAGGTTGTTGTTGGGGGTATTACTTGACAGTATATAGCAGTATTATGCTGGCTGTATATGGCAGTATTATGTACACTTTGTGTAGTAATATTAGTATTGTGGAGTAATATGTGGGTTGTTGATGGGGGTATTACTTAGCAGTATATAGCAGTATTATGCTGGCTGTATATGGCAGTATTATGTGGACTTTGTGTAGTATTATTAGTGTGGTAGAGTAATATATGGGTTTTTGTTGGGGGTATTACTTGGCAGTATATAGCAGTATTATGCTGTCTGTATATGGCAGTATTATGTGGACTTTGTGCAGTAATAGTATGGTGGAGTAACATGAAGGTTGTTGATGGGGGTATTACTTGACAGTATATAGCAGTATTATGCTGGTTGTATATGGCAGTATTATGTGGACTTTGTGTAGTATTATTAGTGTGGTGGAGTAATATATGGGTTTTTGTTGGGGGTATTACTTGGCAGTATATAGCAGTATTATGCTGGCTGTATATGGCAGTATTATGTGGACTTTGTGTAGTATTTTTAGTGTGGTGGAGTAATATATGGGTTGTTGTTGGGGGTATTACTTGGCAGTATATAGCAGTATTATGCTGGCTGTATATGGCAGTATTATGTGGACTTTGTGCAGTAATAGTATGGTGGAGTAACATGAAGGTTGTTGATGGGGGTATTACTTGACGGTATATAGCAGTATTATGCTGGCTGTATATGGCAGTATTAAGTGGACATGTGCACATGACGGAATTCAGAAATCTGCTCTTCTGCTCATGTGACCAGTTGCGGCCCCGATGATCTGGTCATCACTGATCAGTGGAGCTTCTCATCAGGATTACCTATAACATTGCCCTGGTACATGTGGCAGGACGTGGCATATTGGGGGCACAGACTAATATAGAATAAATCACTGTATTACCAGGTTGGTAATGCTAAAAAACTGTATCCAGGGAGTGGGCCACACAGCGCGCGGGGGGCACGTGATCCCCGGCATCATTATAACATGTGTGTATTGTAATATGCAGTCATCCAATTTCCTATGTTTACAGTCTTTTATTTCTGGGCCTTCACCTCACTATAAAATATAATTTCATTTATTTTTTTTTTCTTCTCACATATAATAAAAAGATGAAATAAAACTTTACATGTCGACCATGAAAACGACTGAGGTCAGAAAGAAAAAGCGCCATGACTTGGAGTCGGCGGCTCAGAAACGCAGAGATTTGACGATTAGCCCTTTAAACGCTTTGACCTCATCTCCCTTTTGTCAATTAGGAGCGGGGCGAGGTTAGCTGAGGTACCACTGACATAATCTACATATTTTGGGAACAATGGGGCTTGTGTTAATCCACAATGAATGTTATGTGTGTGTTCTGCCCGGGACCCGGACATCAAATGATTTGTGCTCGCGTAAGGCTTTTCTTAAATATAGTTTGCACTCATTTGAATAGGGCAAATGCCCGAGGCGGAAATTTGTAGCAAGCCTGTTTATGCCTCTAAGGATGACAGTAAGGGCCTTTGATTAATTACTCAGACAGAAGCCATGTTAACACTTATGACTCTGTACTGGGAGCAGAAGAGCCACAGAGTCATTGATACAATATGACATCCCCCATTTAGGATGACAACCCCTGAAATGTAAGAAGACGCCTCTGTGCTACTTAGTCTATGAGAAGCAATGGCTGCTGCACAGACCAATGGAGACAACCGGTAACGATCCAAAATATACGGGCTCGTTCAGACCATGGAATATGTCCCTGACCAAAGTAAGCCAATGGTGCAGTTCACATCAACGTTTTTAACAATCAGAATATAAAAAAATATATAGTCTCATCCATTTTTTGGATCACACTTGCAGGGAACCTATGTCCCTAAATGCTATAAACCTGCAGATGTAGGGTTAATTTGCAAGCAAATAGCGTTGAAATGCTGCCTGGCCTCCTTACTAAAAGCTCGGCTGCAGGGAGAAAATGAACTTTATTTCTTCCCAGGAGCCAGAGTAACAATTACCACTCAGTACAGAGTGAGCGGCTGTGATGCTAGTCACTACTCCCGAGTAGTACAAACGGTAGATTAGTCAGGAAAGCCGGGGTCTGGTAACAGGAGGACAGGTATGGACACAGGGAGTACACAGAGGCGTAGTCAGGTCACGATCTGAGGGTCAGAATTCTGGGAAGGCACGTAGTGGATTCAGGAAGAAGACGTGGTCAGGTAAAAGCCAGGAGGTCACAACAGGAACAGGGAACAGCCAGAGAGGAGTCAAAACAACAGTCCAAGGTCAAGAAATAAAGATCAGAGAATAGGCAGGAACTCAGGCCAACAGCACAACTACAGAACCAGAATGTACAACTGGCGAGGTTCTGGGAGAGCATGCTCAGTAAATAAGCAGAGCAATTACCAGGAGGATGGAACACCAGAGCAATCAGCACCTCCCAGAACCTGCATGGAAGCCTGTGCTGTCAATCAACCTATCAGCCAGTAGCCCAGGAAAGCACAGCAGAGCATCTCCTAGTGTGCAAGATGCTCTGCTCAGAGGACTCATGGCAGCGGCAGCTGCAAGCACATGCTAGGTATCAAGCTAGATATGGGGACGTATCAAGCGAACGGCAAAAGGAAAGGGAGGGAAACCCTGCGTCTAGGAAAGAGGGAGATGGTGACCCCTGATCAAACCAACTGCTGGTCCCTGGGTCCCTTACCACCCTAGATAGGTTCCGCATCTATGTGCCAAGCTGGATACCAGACCATAGGTTTCCTTAGTGCTGTAGACTAAATAGAGAATGAGTGGGATGGGCTCCTCATCAACCCCACTAAACACTATAGAAGACACAAGGAGGACACACAGGGGGAAAAGCATGAACTACTTATCCACAGATGACTCAGGCAGAAGTTTAGCAAAATTTCAGCCACAATACCACAGATGAGAGCAAGCCACCTGCTTGCAACCAGTGCTTGAATGAACTGAATAATATCACCAGCACTGCTTCAATCTATTTGGAGACTAAGAGGTGACTGTTGACCTGAGCCACCACAAGAGGGACTGTCACCCACCTTAGCTCAAGCAAAATCGGAGTCAGATGACTGAAGGTCCTTATTGTGCCAGTTGTACCCTTAGAAGTGGCGTCAAATCATTGACTCTTTATTATTGGCCACAGAAGTCCCGCTCCTTCTAAAAGTAAATGTTTTCTGAGGCCATCCTCTATGTGTATTCCAGGGTGTATTGCAATCCCTCCTTCAATTCTTAATAGGCCTTGCATAGGCTTCACCAGTCTAAGGGGTACTTTGCACGCTACGACATCGCAAGCTGATGCTGCGATGTCGAGCGCGATAGTCCCCGCCCCTGTCGCAGCAGCGATATCTTGTGATTGCTGGCGTAGTGAACATTATCGCTACGCCAGCTTCACATGCACTCACCTGCCTTGCGACGTCGCTCTGGCCGGCGACCCATCTCCTTCCTAAGGGGGCGGGTCGTGCGGCGTCACAGCGACGTCACACGGCAGGCGGCCAATAGAAGCGGAGCGGCGTAGATGAGCGGGACGTAAACATCCCGCCCACCTCCTTCCTTCCGCATTGCAGCCGGGACGCAGGTAAGGAGATGTTCCTCGATCCTGCGGCTTCATACACAGCGATGTGTGCTGCCGCAGGGGAACGAGGAACAACATCGTACCTGTCACTGCACCGGCATTATGGAAATGTCGGACCCTGCACCGATGATATGATAACGACGCTTTTGCGCTCGTTAATCGTATCAAAAAGGATTTGCACACTACGATATCGACTGCGACGCCGGATGTGCGTCACTTTCGATTTGACCCCACCGACATCGCCCCTGCCTAAGAATCCCACTTCTTACAGATGGGAAAAAAACACTTCAGAAATCTCATGCACACTATTCCCTTTTTTTTCCTTCTTGAAATGGAAAACGACTGCGTTTTTGAAAGAAGAAGCGAGTCAATGCTTTCCGCATTTTTGTAGTGTTTTTTACTATTGCAAGCAATGAGAAAGTACAAAAAAGAAATCTTTATTTTTTTATATAGCGCTAACATACATCAGGAACATCCCCATAGGGGCTCACAATCTAAATTCCTTATGTGTATGTTTTTGGAGTGTGGGAGGAAACTGGAGTGCCCATAGGAAACCCACGCAAGCACGGGGAGAACATACAAACTCCTTGCAGATGGTATCCTTGGTGGGATTTGAACCCAGGTCCCCAGTGCTGCAATACTGCAGTGCTAACCACTGAACCACCGTGCCGCCCAATGCTATGTGTGAACATAGACTAAGGCGAGCTTTACACGTTGCGACATCGCTAGCGATTGCTAGCGATGTCGTGCACGATAGCACCCGCCCCGTTGCACATGCGATAAGTGGTGCTTGCTGCCATAGCGAACATTATCACTACGGCAGCTTCACACGCACATACCTGGTTGGCGACGTCGCTGTGACTGCCGAACAATCCCTCATTCAAGGGGGAGGTGCGTACGGCGTCACCACGACGTCACCGCAACGTCACTAAGCGGCCGGCCAATAGAAGCGGAGGGACGGAGATGAGCGGGACATAACATCCCGCCCACCTCCTTCCTTCCGCATTGCCGGTGGGCGCAGGTAAGGAGATGTTTGTCGCTCCTGCGGTGTCACACATAGCGATGTGTGCTGCCGCAGGAACGACAAACAACATGGTACCTGCATCAGTAACGATATTATAGAAAGGAGCGACGTGTCAGCAATCAACGATTTTTGACGTTTTTGTGATCGGTGATCGTAGCTCCTAGGGTTTACACACTGCAATGTCGCTAACGGCGCCAGATGTGCGTCACTAATGACGTAACCCCGACGATATATCGTTACCGATATCGCAATGTGTAAAGCCCGCCTAAGCGGTGAAGGAGGCGGATTTTCTCTGTTTTTAAATTTGGCTTATATACAAGTCATTATACAGGAAGGAATGTTTCTTAACATTTTTTCCTATAAAATCCATCTGACAGTCGGTTTTGTATGTTTTATTGTCAGTCAGACCTCCTAGGACAGTCTGCCGGAAAAATGCTTCAGTTTCACATTGACTTCCATTATGCTCGTTACTGGAGACGAGCACCCGGGCAGTCCGATTTGCTTGATTCAAGTACCGAGCACCCGAGCATTTTAGTGCTCGCTCATCACTAGTCATGATCCTTGCCAAATAACTAAAGTGGGCTTTACACGCTGCGACATCGCTAATGCGGAGTCGTTGGGGTCACGGAATTTGTGACGCACATCCGGCCGCATTAGCGATGCCGTTGCGTGTGACACCGATAAGCGATTTTGCATCGTTGCAAAAACGTGCAAAATCGCTAATCGGCGACACGGGGGTCCATTCTTAAAAATCGTTACTGCAGCAGTAACAAAGTTGTTCCTCGTTCCTGCGGCAGCACACATCGCTGCGTGTGACGCCGCAGGAACGAGGAAGCTCCCCTTACCTGCCTCCCGGCCGCTATGCGGAAGGAAGGAGGTGGGCGGGATGTTACGTCCCGCTCATCTCCGCCCCTCCGCTGCTATTGGGCGGCGGATCAGTGACGTTTCAGTGACGTCGCTGTGACGCCGCACAGACCGCCCCCTTAGAAAGGAGGCGGTTCGCCGGTCACGGCGACGTCGCCGGACAGGTAAGTATGTGTGACGGCTCTGGGCGATGTTGTGCGGCACGGGCAGCGATATGCCCGTGTCGCGCAACAGATGGGGGCGGGTACCCACACTAGCGATATCGGGACCGATATCGCAGTGTGTAAAGTAGCCTTAAAGCAGAAAAAGCAGAATATTCTCTAGAAGAAAGACATCTCTCTACAATATTACTCACCTGTCCCGACTCCTCCAATATTACTCACCTGTCCTGGCTCCTCCTAAATTACTCACCTGTCCCGACTCCTCCAATATTACTTACCTGTCCTGACTCGTCCAATATTATTTTCCTGTCCCAACTCCTCCAATATTACTCACCTGTCCTGGCTCCTCCAATATTACTCACCTGTCCTGGCTCCTCCTAAATTACTCACCTGTCCAGACTCCTCCAATATTACTTACCTGTCCTGACTCGTCCAATATTATTTTCCTGTCCCAACTCCTCCAATATTACTCACCTGTCCTGGCTCCTCCAATATTACTCACCTGTCCTGGCTCCTCCTAAATTACTCACCTGTCCCGACTCCTCCAATAGTACTCACCTCTCCTGGCTCCTTCAATATTACTCACCTGTCCTGGCTCCTCCAATATTACTCACCTGTCCTGGCTCCTCCAATATTACTCACCTGTCCTGTCTCCTCGAATATTACTCACCTGTCCTGGCTCCTCCAATATTACTCACCTGTCCTGACTCCTCCAATATTACTCACCTGTCCTGACTCGTCCAATATTATTTTCCTGTCCCAACTCCTCCAATATTACTCACCTGTCCCGGCCCCTCCAATATTACTCACCTGTTCCAAATACTCCAATATTACTCACTTGTCAAAACTCATCAAATATTACTCACCTGTCCCGACTCCTCCAATATTACTCACCTGTCCGGCTCCTCTAATATTACTCACCTGTCCCGACTCCTCCAATATTACTCACCTGTCCTGGCTCCTCCAATATTACTCACCTGTCCTGGCTCCTCCAATATTACTTACCTGTCCCGACTCCTCCAATATTACTTACCTGTCCCGACTCCTCCAATATTACTTACCTGTCCCAACTTCTCCAATATTACTCACCTGTCCCGGCCCCTCCAATATTATTCACCTGTTCCAACTCCTCCAATATTACTCACCTGTCCTGAGTCCTCCAATATTACTCACCTGTCTGGCTCCTCTAATATTACCCACCTGTCCCGACTCCTCCAATATTACTCACCTGTCCTGGCTCCCCCAATATTACTCACTTGTCCGGCTCCTTTAATATTACTCAACTGTCCCGAGTCCTCCATTATTACTCACCTATCCTGGCTCCTCCAATATTACTCACCTGTCCCGACTCCTCCAATATTACTCACCTGTCCCGACTCCTCCAATATTACTCACCTGTTCTGGATCCTCCAATATTACTCACCTGTCCCGACTCCTCCAATATTACTTACCTGTCCCGACTCCTCCAATATTATTTACCTGTCCCAACTCCTCCAATATTACTCACCTGTCCCGGCCCCTCCAATATTACTCACCTGTCCCAACTCCTCCAATATTACTCACCTATCCCGAGTCCTCCAATATTACTCACCTGTCCGGCTCCTCTAATATTACTCACCTGTCCCGACTCCTCCAATATTACTCACCTGTCCTGGCTCCTCCAATATTACTCACCTGTCCCGACTCCTCCAATATTACTCACCTGTCCCGACTCCTCCAATATTACTCACCTGTCCTGGCTCCTCCAATATTACTCACCTGTCCTGGCTCCTCCAATATTACTCACCTGTCCTGGCTCCTCCAATATTAATCACCTGTCCTGGCTCCTCCAATATTACTCACCTGTTCTGACTCCTCCAATATTACTCACCTGTCCCGGCTCCTCCAATATTACTCACCTGTCATGACTCCTCCAATATTACTCACCTGTCCCGGCTCCTCCAATATTACTCACCTGTCCTGGCTCCTCCAATATTACTCACCTGTCCTGACTCCTCCAATATTACTCACCTGTCCCGGCTCCTCCAATATTACTCACCTGTCCTGGCTCCTCCAATATTACTCACCTATCCTGGCTCCTCCATTGTTCTGCTTTGATTGGCTCCTTCAGTTCCAGTCGGGTTATCATAGTAACTTGGTGTGTGATATCAAGTTCAAGCTCTCAGACCTTTTAGTTCTCGTAACATAAGGCAGGAACTTGATGCCTGATTGTTTTGGTTGTTCTAGCCCCTACTAAAGACTTTATACTACTGTACCGTTCTAATTGAGCCACCTGAAATAACAAGTCCTGCTACATTGCTGGGCTTTGCTACATCCTTCAACATTGCTCTTTGACTCTGTAGGAGGGTGACCAGGCCCGTGCACCCCTGCCCTGTAGACACCGATCATCATTGAATTATAATAATGTGAATTGTGTAGATGTGTGCAATGTATATTCGTTCATAAAGTATAAAGTCCGCTTTACACGCTGCGACATTGATAGCGATCGTACCCGCCCCCGTCGTTTGTGCGTCACGGGCAAATCGCTGCCCGTGGCGAACAATATCGCCGGTACCCGTCACACGAACTTACCTTCCTAATGACTTCGCTGTGGCCGGCAAACAGCCTCTTTTTTAAGGGGGCTGTTTGTGCGGCATCAAAGCGACGTCACACAGCAGGCCACCAATAGAAGCGGAGGGGCGGAGACCAGCTGCATTAACGACATGCCCACCTCGTTGCCGGAGGATGCAGGTAAGCTGTTGTTCGTCATTCCCGGGGTATCACACATAGCGATGTGTGCTGCCTCAGGAACGACGAACAACCTGCGTCCACAACGAGCAACGATATTTTGGAAATTAACGACGTGTCAACAACCAACGATTTTGGGCACTCTTTGGATCGTTAGCGGTCGCTGGTAAGTTTCACATGCAACGACATCGCTAACGAGGCCGGATGTGCAACACAAATTCCGTGACCCCAGCAATATCTCGTTAGCGATGTTGCTGCGTGTAAAGCGGCCTTTAGTGTGGCCTTCTAGTGGCCGGTTTAGGTACTGCTCCTCAGTGCGAAACTGCCGTTATCCGGCATATCTGCACTCCCCCCTCCCCACCCAAGTTGTAATTTACCTACAATTGCACATTAAAAACTGCAGAACCCCATCGTGAAGTGCCGCCTTCCTTGTTTTTATGGAATCAAAAGAATAGGCTCTGCCTAGTGACAGGAGGACTTAGGCAGGGAACAGTTAAGTTCTATGGGTCGCCCACAGGAGGAGGAGCCAGCTGCAGGACACAGCCTGACTCCATCCATGTTGAATCCGTAGAGAGTAGTAGTTAAGAGTGTGTTTTGCATTGACCTTGACCTTCTGCCATGACTACACTTTTTTCTATGTATTCACTTGTATTTGTAAGGCAGGTATAAGATGTTTCCTAAGGACACTAAACATTTACCGCGGGCATGCATCCAAAAGCCAAAATGCATAAAACTGTCTATAATGTTTACCAGCTGTAGCGTTACGTGAGAAGATGAACCGGCGTGGGAAGGAGGTTGGGTGGTAGAGATCTCGTAAGTACCCAAGGTGGTGCAGACTCTGAAGCACTTGCCCAAGTCTCCCTTTATAATCCAGCCAAGAAGGTGATTAAGACAATATATCCCGACTCATATTATTCTTGTCTTGTGGGTTGGAGTTAGCGCAATGTACACGGAGCCTAAAGGCTTTCCATAGCACCTTGATGTCCAGCCTGAGCCCGATGATGAACGCTCCAACCCATAATAGTTTTATTAAAAACTAATGAACTCTTTTTAGATCTCTTTTACTTGTTTATAGATTTAATTACCTGGAAACATTTTTATGACACTTTTTTTTTTTGTAAATGTAATTGTGAACATCTCAAGGAGCTTTTTACATTACGTGTAAAACATCTTGCGCTCGAGGATTAACGACCCCCTTAATAGAAAAGCATAAGATTACGTTTTGCAGACTATTAGCAAATAAGGTGCTTGTTACCCTCTCCCATTAATAGCATCTTCCAATTTTATTTCATTCGCTACCGCTGGGCCGGATCGTAGTAAATAGCCATAAATCCTTGTTGCTAAATGTAACTCGTTGCCAAAGTATTATATAGTTTTTCTAATGCTTCTTAGAAATGGAAACATTTTGTCTCGTATAAAGAAGAAATATTTTTATACTGTGTCCCATTCACAGACCACATCAGAGGTATTCTAAGAATAGAACAGATCAAATATATTTTATGGAAATATAATGAGAAAGGGATGTGTTCTCGAAACGCGCTGCGAACAATGGAATGTAACATAGTCAGTTGGCCTTCGGTGCTCCTAACAAATTTCTCATGTGAAAGAAACAATTCTGGCTTCGAGTAACGTTCAACCTCACCAGGAGTTTTTTTTTCCTTCTTCTTCTTCTTCTACGTAAAATACACACTGGAAGAAAAAGGAAAGGAAGTGCGGAAGTGGACTATTAAATGCATGGTAAGGAACACTAAACGGAGCCACCATCTGAAACCAGTTTGCAGATTTACTAATTGGTCATAAAATGCGATTATCACTGGAAGAGGATCTAAACTTTGTAAAATATTGTACGTAGAGGGAAAATATGTAAAGGGGTAGAGAGGTCCATTACTGTATCGGTTTAGGGTCAAGAAACCCCAGATCAGTGGAGCAAAGGAATAAGTAGACCCCACTACAAGAAAAGGGATGATCGTTCAGACACTTTTTATCAAAAATACCAAGAAAATAGCGAAAAAGAAGAGGGAAACCCAGTGTCGAGGAAAGGAGGAGATGATGACCTCTGATCAAACCTTCCACTGGCCCCTGGCTCCCCTCACACCCTAGTTAGGTTGCGCACCTATGCGGCGAGCAGGATACATGGCCCTGGCTGACCCTGAATTGGGCCCTAGTTTAGGAACGGATGGGATGAGGACTTAGTCAACCCCATTAAGTTCTAAAGAAGACAAAGGGAATACACAAAGGGGAAAGCACACAACTTACTGTGTTTTTCCAAAAATAAGACCTCAGGTTCCACACCTATGCGCCAAGCAGGATACCTGGCCCTGGCTGACCTTGAATTGGGCCTTAGGTTAGGAACGGATGGGATGAGGACTTAGTCAACCCCATTAAGTTCTAAAGAAGACACAGGGAATACACACAGGGGAAAGCAAACAAACAACTTACTGTGTTTTCCAATAATAAGACCTCACGTTGCGCACCTATGTGTCAAGCAGGATACCTGGCCCTGGCTGACCCTGAATTGGGCCCTAAGTTAGGAACAGATGGGATGAGGACTTAGTCAACCCCATTAAGTTCTAAAGAAGACACATGGAATACACACAGGGGAAAGTAAACAAACAACTTACTGTGTTTTTCCAAAATAAGACCTCAGGTTCCACACCTATGCGTCAAGCAGGATACCTGGCCTTGGCTGACCCTGAATTGGGTCTTTAGTAGAGAACGAATGGGATGAGGACTTAGGGGTACTTCTCACATAGCGAGATTGCTAGCAAGATCGCTGCTCAGTCACGGTTTTTGTGACGCTGCATTGACCTCATTAGCGATCTCGCTGTGTGTGACACTGAGCAGCGATCTGGCCCCTGCTGTGAGATCGCTGCTCGATGCACACAGTGCTGGTTCATTTTTTTATTGTTGCTCTCCCGCTGTGAAGCACACATCGCTGTGTGTGACAGCGAGAGAGCAACAATCTGAATGTGCAGGGAGCAGGGAGCCGGCGTCTGGCAGCCTGCGGTAAGCTGTAACCAAGGTAAACATCGGGTAACCAAGGTGGTTACCCGATATTTACCTTAGTTACCAGTGTTCGCCGCTTTCATGCTGCCAGTGCCGGCTCCCTGCTCCCTGCACACGTAGCCGGATTACACATCGGGTAAATAGGCAAAGGTTTGCTTATTAACCCGATGTGTACTGTGGCTACGAGTGCAGGGAGCCAGCACTAAGTGGTGTGCGCTGGTAACCAAGGTAAATATCGGGTAACCATACCCGATGTTTACCGTGGTTACCAGTGTCCGCAACTTCCAGACTCCGGCTCACTGCAAGCGCAGCATCGCTTCCACGTCGCTGCTGGCTGGGGGCTGGTCACTGGTCGCTGGTGAGATCTGCCTGATTGACAGCTCACCAGCGACCATGTAGCGACGCACCAGCGATCCTAACCAGGTCAGATCGCTGGTGGGATCGCTGGTGCGTTGCTAAAGTGTGATGGTACCCTTTAAGTCAACCCCACTAAGCTCTAAAGAACACACAGGGAATACACACAGGGAAAAGTAAACAACTTAAGGTATCTCCAAGATGACTCAGGGAGAGATACAGCAACAAACAACAATGTTTCTCCAGATGATTATAAGCTGATTGCTTGCACTCAAGACTGTATAGAAATTTAACTCTATCACCAGCCAACACCAAGGGGAAATGCAGGTATTTAAGGACATAAGGGGTGCTTCACACACAGCGAGCTCGCTGCCGAGATCGCTGCTGAGTCACGCTTTTTGTGACGCAGCAGTGACCTCATTAGCGATCTCGCTGTGTGTGACAATGAGCAGCGATCTGGCCCCTGCTGCGAGATCGCTGCTCGTTACACACAGCCCTGGTTCGTTTTCTTCAAAGCCGCTCTCCCGCTGTGACACACAGATCGCTGTGTGTGACAGCGAGAGAGCGACAAATGAAGCGAGCAGGAGCCGGCATCTGACAGCTGAGGTAAGCTGTATCCAAGATAAACATCGGGTAACCAAGGTGGTTACCCGATATTTACCTTAGTTACGAGCCTCTGCAGCTCTCACGCTGCCTGTGCTGCCGGCTCCGGCTCTCTGCACATGTAGCTGCTGTACACATCGGGTTAATTAACCCGATGTGTACAGCAGCTAGGAGAGCAAGGAGCCAGCGCTAAGCAGTGTGCGCGGCTCCCTGCTCTCTGAACATGTAGCTGCATTACACATCGGGTTAATTAACCCGATGTGTACTGTAGCTATGGTAGGAGAGCAAGGAGCCAGCGCTCAGTGTGCGCGGCTCCCTGCTCCCTGCACACACAGCTGTGCACTGGTAACTAATGTAAACATCGGGTAACCATACCCGATGTTTACCTTAGTTACCAGTCTCCGCAGCTTCCAGACGGCAGCTCCGTGCAAGCGCAGCGTCGCTTGCACGTCGCTGCTGGCTGGGGGCTGTTCACTGGTCGCTGGTGAGATCTGCCTGTTTGACAGCTCACCAGCGACCATGTAGCGATGCAGCAGCGATCCTGACCAGGTCAGATCGCTGGTCGGATCGCTGCTGCATCGCTAAGTGTGAAGGTACCCTAAGGGGTAGGGATGAGGATTAACAGCTGACAGGTGATGATATGAACACTGGTGTAAGGGTACCTTCACACTTAGCGATGCAGCAGCGATCCGACCAGCGATCTGACCTGGTCAGGATCGCTGCTGCATCGCTACATGGTCGCTGGTGAGCTGTCAAACAGGCAGATCTCACCAGCGACCAGTGAACAGCCCCCAGCCAGCAGCGACGTGCAAGCGACGCTGCGCTTGCACGGAGCCGCCGTCTGGAAGCTGCGGAAACTGGTAACTAAGGTAAACATCGGGTATGGTTACCCGATGTTTACATTAGTTACCAGTGTGAGCAGGGAGCAGGGAGCCGCGCACACTGAGCGCTGGCTCCTTGCTCTCCTAGCTACAGTACACATCGGGTTAATTAACCCGATGTGTAATGCAGCTACATGTGCAGAGAGCAGGGAGCCGCGCACACTGCTTAGCGCTGGCTCCTTGCTCTCCTAGCTGCTGTACACATCGTGTTAATTAACCCGATGTGTACAGCAGCTACATGTGCAGAGAGCCGGAGCCGGCAGCACAGGCAGCGTGAGAGCTGCAGAGGCTGGTAACTAAGGTAAATATCGGGTAACCACCTTGGTTACCCGATGTTTATCTTGGATACAGCTTACCTCAGCTGTCAGACGCCGGCTCCTGCTCCCTGCTCGCTTCATTTGTCGCTCTCTCGATCTGTGTGTCACAGCAGGAGAGCGGCTTTGAAGAAAACGAACCAGGGCTGTGTGTAACGAGCAGCGATCTCGCAGCAGGGGCCAGATCGCTGCTCAGTGTCACACACAGCGAGATCGCTAATGAGGTCACTGCTGCGTCACAAAAAGCGTGACTCAGCAGCGATCTCGGCAGCGAGCTCGCTGTGTGTGAAGCACCCCTAAGTAATCCTGAAAACATGCCCTGTTGGTGGCTCCTGAGGACTCGAGTTGGGGAACAGTGGTGTAAGTGATTCTGGAAACATGCCATGTTGGTTACTCCTAAGGTCTTGAGTTGGGGAAAACCAGTGTAAGTGATCCTGAAAACATGCCCTGTAGGTGGCTACTGTGGACTCGAGTTGGGGAACACTGGTGTAAGTGATCCTGAAAACATGCCTTGTTGGTGACTCCTGAGGACTCAAGTTGGGGAACACCGGTGTAAGTGATCCTGAAAACATGTAAGGGATCCTGAAAACATGCCCTGTAGGTGGCTACTGTGGACTCGAGTTGGGGAAAACTGGTGTAAGTGATCCTGAAAACATGCCTTGTTGGTGGCACCTGAGGACTCGAGTTGGGGAACACTGGTGTAAGTGATCCTGAAAACATGCCTTGTTGGTGACTCCTGAGGACTCGAGTTGGGGAACACTGGTGTAAGTGATCCTGAAAACATGCCTTGTTGGTGACTCCTAAGGTCTTGAGTTGGGGAAAACCAGTGTAAGGGATCCTGAAAACATGTAAGGGATCCTGAAAACATGCCCTGTAGGTGGCTACTGTGGACTCGAGTTGGGGAACACTGGTGTAAGTGATACTGAAAACATGCCTTGTTGGTGGCACCTGAGGACTCGAGTTGGGGAACACTGGTGTAAGTGATCCTGAAAACATGCCTTGTTGGTGACTCCTGAGGACTCGAGTTGGGGAACACCGGTGTAAGTGAGATGGGGATAGATGTGAAACCAACTTAGAGCCAGGACCAGTATTAAAAATTTGCAAATAAACTTACATAGCGAGACCACCCACAATGTGATAATCTGTTGGCTACTTTGTAAAAAACAGATAAACATTTTCGAGTTTTTCTTCAACTTTCCAATTTCAGTCGAAAAGAATGAGTAAGCAACCGAGAGCGCGGAGAACGCGGATTGCTAAATATTTTATAAATGAAATATATTGTTCGGTTTAGCAAAAGGAGGCACTTAACAAGGATATCTGTCTCATCACTTTAACTCCATAGTAAAGTACTATTGTAAAATCTCATTGCGTGTATCTAAAGATCTAATATATTCCGGGTAAAGTTAATGATTACGTTACATATTTGTTTATTTTGCATAATTGCGGAGACTATTCATTTATTAAGGTCATTTTTCTTCATTAACTTTGCGCTGTTCTTCATGAAAAACATTAATTTCACCACCGAGGCAATAGAGATCTTACTGCACAAATAACAGAAACAGAGTCTACTGTTAATTTTATTTTGCTTAGCCGGCTGTACGGCGCGGCGCTCCCTGAAGGTTCGCAGGCGTATTTACATGTAAAATAAATTAAGTTATTGAAAAACTATTTAGTTAGATTTAGAAAGAACGGTTTTAGTTTGATCTTCGCTAGATATCTCCCTGTAGGGCCACTTCATAATCATTTGAATACATTGAAGAACATATGGTATCAGTCTCGCAAAGATCAAAATCTCCGCGAGATTGTTACATTTTCTTTCGAAAGTGTCAACAAATATTCGATACAAGAAACACTGAAGACTGCAGATGTGTTGGAAGGAGACGTCTTCATAAAAAAACTCCACAATTGTCTTCTTATTCTTTTCTTTTTTGTTTTGTTTTTTAAATATAAGGGATCTTTCAGCGCAATACAATAAAAAACAAGTTAAAATCTTCTCAAAATAGTAATAAATGTTTACTTAAATACTCATGCTTCTTTTTAATCGAGTTTTAATAAAATTGTCAGCTTCTATGTTATAGTTTCTAATAAGAACTGCAGAATGAGTTAACTAAGAATCTGTCAGTGAGCTCCTTTTATTTGTCTTTCATAAAAGAACTTCACAATTGTCTTTTTATTCTTTTCTTTTTTAAATATAGGAGTTAAGGGATCTTTCAGCGCAATACAATAAAAACAAGTTAAAATCTTCCAAACATAGTAATGAATTGTTACTTAAATGCTAATGCTTCTTTTTAATCGAGTTTTAATAAAATTATCAGCTTCTATGTTACAGTTTCTATCAATAACTGCAGAATGAGTTAACTAAGAATCTGTCAGTGAGCTCCTTTTATTTGTCTTTCATAAAATAACTTCACAATTGTCTTTTTATTCTTTTCTTTTTTGTCTTTTTTAAATATAGGAGTTAAGGGATCTTTCAGCGCAATACAATAAAAACAAGTTAAAATCTTCTAAAAATAGTAATGAATTTTTACGTAAATGCTAATGCTCCTTTTTAATGAATTTTTAATAAAATTATTGGCTTCTATGTTACAGTTTCTATTAATAACTGCAGAATGAGTTAACTAAGAATCTGTCAGTGAGCTCCTTTTAAATGTCTTTTCCTGAGCTTCTATCAGCTATTTTATGATTACATGAAAGTTTAGCTCAATGTTTATGGGGTCTGTGACCATAAAAAAGCTTGTAATTATTTTTTATTTAAATGCTAAAGATCTTCTTTCCAATCCTGCTTTAATAAAGCTATTGACTTCTATGATGTATTGTGAGTTAACTAAGAATTAACTTCTATGTTATAGTTTCTAATAAGAACTGCAGAATGAGTTAACTAAGAATCTGTCAGTGAGCTCCTTTTATTTGTCTTTCATAAAATAACTTCACAATTGTCTTTTTATTCTTTTCTTTTTTGTCTTTTTTTAAATATAGGAGTTAAGGGATCTTTCAGCGCAATACAATAAAAACAAGTTAAAATCTTCTAAAAATATTAATGAATTTTTACGTAAATGCTAATGCTTCTTTTTAATCGAGTTTTAATAAAATTATCAGCTTCTATGTTACAGTTTCTATCAATAACTGCAGAATGAGTTAACTAAGAATCTGTCAGTGAGCTCCTTTTATTTGTCTTTCATAAAAATAACTTCACAATTGTCTTTTTATTCTTTTCTTTTTTGTCTTTTTTAAATATAGGAGTTAAGGGATCTTTCAGCGCAATACAATAAAAACAAGTTAAAATCTTCTAAAAATAGTAATGAATTTTTACGTAAATGCTAATGCTCCTTTTTAATGAATTTTTAATAAAATTATTGGCTTCTATGTTACAGTTTCTATTAATAACTGCACAATAAGTTAACTAAGAATCTGTCAGTGAGCTCCTTTTATATGTCTTTTCCTGAGCTTCTATCAGCTATTTTATGATTACATGAAAGTTTAGCTCAATTTTTATGGGGTCTGTGACCATAAACCAGCTTGTTTTGAATTTTTACTTACATGCTAAATATTTTCTTTTTAATCCAGTTTTAATAATACCATTGGCATCTATGTTGTATTGGCTATTAATTACTGCACAATGAGTTAACTAAGAATCAGTCAGTGAGCTCCTTTTATATTTTTTTTTCTAAGCTTCTCTCAGCTGTTTTATGATTATATGAAAGTTTAGCTCAATTTTGATGAGGTTCGTGACCATAAATCAGCTTTTAATTAATTTTCACTTAAATGCTAAAGATCTTCTTTCCAATCCTGTAAAGCTATTGATTTCTACGATGCATTGTGAGTTAACTAAGAATCTGTCAGTGAGCTACTTCTTTTATATATCTTTTCCTGAGCTTCTCTCAACTGTTGTATGATTACATGAAAGTTTAACTCAATTTTGATGTGGCCTGTGACCATAAATCGGTTTGTAATTAATTTTCACTTAAATGCTAAAGATCTTCTTTCCAATGGTGTTTTAATAAAATTATTGAATTCTATATTGCATTGGCTATTAATAACTGCAAAATGAGTTAACTAAGAATCTGTCAGTGAGCTCCTTCTTTTATATATCTTTTCCTGAGCTTCTCTCAACTGTTTTATGATTACATGAAAGTTTAGCTCAATTTTTATGTGGTCATGACCATAAACCGGCTTGTAATGAATTTTTACTTGAATGATAAGGATCTTCTTTCCAATCATGTTTTAATAAAACTATTGGTTTCTATGTTACATTGTCTATTGATGACTGCAGAATGAGTTAACTAAGAATCTGTCAGTGAGCTCCTTCATTAATACGTTATTTTCCGAGTTGTTTTATGATCACGTGAAAGTTTGGTTCAATTTTGATGGGGTCTGTGGCCATAAACCAGCTCTATTCATGGATTCTTAGTTATTCTCATTGCACAGAACAGGGAGACAAATAGGATTAGGATATGTATGTCTTTTAGATGTGTGTGAATCCAGCAGGTTTTTTTTTTGGAAGGAAGATGTTCAGCATCTTGCCCTGAAGATTAGCATTGCAGTGTTGCAGCGCTGGGGTCCTGCAAAGAGTTGGTGTGTTCTCCCTGTGTTTGCGTGGGTTTCCTCCGAGTTCTCTGGTTTCCTCCCACACTTCAAAGACTGATTGGGCCCTTAGATTGTGAGCCCCAATGGGGACAGTGTTACTGATGTATGTAAAGTGATGTAGACAAGCCAGTTGTCACGTTTCCTTTGTGCAGAGCATCTTGCACACAGGTGATGCTCTGCCGCTCCTTCCTGAATTACAGAGCCGGCAGTGACATTATTCCTCTGTGCAGAGCATCTTGCACACAGGTGATGCTCTGCCGCTCCTTCCTGATCTACAGAGCCAGCAGTGACATTATTCCTCTGTGCAGAGCATCTATCACACAGGTGTTGCTCTGCCGCCCCTTCCTGATCTACAGAGCCAGCAGTGACATTATTCCTCTGTGCAGAGCATCTATCACACAGGTGTTGCTCTGCCGCCCCTTCCTGAATTACAGAGCCAGCAGTGACATTATTCCTCTGTGCAGAGCATCTATCACACAGGTGATGCTCTGCCGCCCCTTCCTGAATTACAGAGCCAGCAGTGACATTATTCCTCTGTGTAGAGCATCTTGCACACAGGTGATGCTCTGCCGCTCCTTCCTGATCTACAGAGCTGGCAGTGACCTGTTTCCTTTGTGCAGAGCATTTTACATTTGGAGATGCTCTGCTATGTTTCTTTGAGCACTAGCTGACAGGTTGTTTGACAGCGCAGGATTCCATGCAGGTTCTGGGAGGTGCTGATTACTCAGGTGTTCCACCTTCCTGGTATTTTCTGTTTCATTACTGAGAATGCTCTCCCAGAACCTCACCAGGCGTACTCTCTGGTTCTGCAGTTGTGCTCTTGGATTGTGTTTGTGTGTGATGGTGGAATATTGGGGGAGGTGTATCATGTTGTGCAGATTTCTATTTTAAGCTTGGTTCACTGTTGATTATTTGTACTGCTTGTGTGTACATTGTATCGTCTGTAGGTAATCACCCCCTATAGTGCAAGGTTATAGCTTCTTGAAGCGCTTCTATCCCTAGGTGTAGGGGGATGCAGGCCTGGAATCCACCTACTGTAAACTCTCTGCTTACCTGGGGGGAAGTGGCAGTCTGTTTGAGAACTTGAAGAGAGAAGGAAGAAGGTTCATCTTCTGGGAGGGAAAAGCTGAGGCTGCGCAGAAACTCCCATTTGCTTGGGAAAGGATTGCTGGAGGATTGTGACTGATCCCCAGGACATTTATGCCATTACTGGACAATTTTACCCTCTGTTTTGTGGATTATGTTATGGACCATTTTATTTGCTTGGAATGAATGCTCTTTGGGTTGTACAGCCATCTCTCACTTTGTTGATTGTGTGATATGAGAGAAGGATTGTCCTTGTGTTCTGATCTAAGGGGTACTTTGCACACTGCGACATCGCTAGCCGATTGTAGCGATGCCGAGCGCAATAGTCCCCGCCCCCATCGCACATGCAATATCTTGTGATAGCTGCCGTAGCGAACATTATCGCTACGGCAGCTTCACATGCACTTACCTGCCCTGCGACGTCGCTCTGGCCGGCGACCCGCCTCCTTCCTAAGGGGGCGGGTCGAGCAGCGTCAAAGCGACGTCACACGGAAGGCGGCTAATAGAAGCGGAGGGGCGGAGATGAACGGGACGTAAACATCCCACCCACCTCCTTCCTTCCGCATAGCCGGTGGAGGCAGGTAAGGAGAAGTTCCTCGCTCCTGCGGCTTCACACACAGCGATGTGTGCTGCCATAGGAACGAGGAACAACATCGTATCTCTTATTGGTGCGACATTATGAAAATGACGGACACTACACAGATCACCGATTTTCAACGCTTTTACAATCATTTATCGGCGCATCTAGGCTTTACACGTTGCGACGTCATTACCGGCGCCGGATGGGCGTCACTTTTGATTTGACCCTGACAATATCGCAGTAGCGATGTCGCAGAGTGCAAAGTACCCCTAAGTTTCTTGACCCCAGACTGTTGTTTGACCCCTCTCTGCCCGTTCCCTGTTCTTGTCGTCTCCTCCTGGCTTTTGACCTCGGACCGTTACCTGACCACGTCTCTGTCTGCTCCCTGAATCTAATACGTACTCTCCTGGAATTCTGACCCTCGGCCTGTGACTTGATTGTTTTTCTGCTTACTCCCTATGTCTTGTCGTGTCCTCCTGTTTCCTGACCCCGGCTTGTCTGACTACCCTTCTGTCTATATTACCCATAACTGGCATCACACTAATTTTTTTAACTTGTATTGAATAAACTATTGAGAAGAGTGATCAGATCACTTATTATAACAGTTCGGCGTCTTTGGAAACATCAAGCGGTGATAAGAAGTTTAAATGTATGAACATATTTTTAGCATTCATTTAGCATTTTTTCACTTGGGTTGCACCTGAAAAATATATTGTGTCCACATATCCTTCAATCTTAAACTTTGGAAAACTTATAATAGAACCAAATTGCAAAATTCATCTTTAGCACAAAATTCATGCATTTAATAGGAACACAAAATAAATAAAACAACAAAGCAAATGTCCCTGAAGATGTCTATCTCTTTTAAGATGCTCATAGACCTTGGGCAACTGTTGGCCAAATGTTCGTTGAACCATAAGCTACATATCTGTTCTGACTCCCCTGTGCATATTGACACTCAGCTACTTTGGACATTAAAAAAAGGGATGGATGATTTGATATAGTCCTCCTGATACTTCTTGTCCCAACATCATCCATCTGGGTAAAGTCGGAAGGCCACCATCTACAATGAAGTCTGAAGGCCACCATCTACAATGAAGTCTGAAGGCCACCATCTACAATGAAGTCTGAAGGTCACCATCTACAATGAAGTCTGAAGGCCACCATCTACAATGAAGTCTGAAGGCCACCATATACAATGAAGTCTGAAGGCCACCATCTACAATGAAGTCTGAAGGTCACCATCTACAATGAAGTCTGAAGGCCACCATCTACAATGAAGTCTGAAGGCCACCATATACAATGAAGTCTGAAGGCCACCATCTACAATGAAGTCTGAAGGCCACCATCTACAATGAAGTCTGAAGGTCACCATCTACAATGAAGTCTGAAGGCCACCATATACAATGAAGTCTGAAGGCCACCATCTACAATGAAGTCTGAAGGCCACCATCTACAATGAAGTCTGAAGGCCGCCATATACAATGAAGGCTGAAGGCCACCATATACAATGAAGTCTGAAGGCCACCATATACAATGAAGTCTGAAGGCCACCATATACAATGAAGTCTGAAGGCCACCATATACAATGAAGGCTGAAGGCCACCATATACAATGAAGTCTGAAGGCCACCATATACAATGAAGTCTGAAGGCCACCATCTACAATGAAGTCTGAAGGCCACCATCTACAATGAAGTCTGAAGGCCGCCATATACAATGAAGTCTGAAGGCTACCATATACAAAGGATGGTCTGCCAATCCACCAAATTCGGAGCAATCACTGAAGAGGGCTGGCTGACTGCTTATTACCATAGTTAAACTGGCTACATTTTGGGAAAGAATATGAAGAAAAGGGGGCTGGCTTAGCTTTTCAAATTAGCAGTCAACCAGCCCCCTTCACTCATTGCTCCAGTCCATTGCTCATATAGGAAAAACTGTTTACGACTCTCCGGCAAGAAAATAACATGGGATCCAGCTTACACAAATGGTGGGCACACGTGGATGGCTGTGCATTGCCAAAATTGGACTCCAAACAAGTATTTCTTTCCATCTCAGGTTTGGGGGGGGGAGGTCCCCATGATCATAAAATGATGGCATATCCCCGATATGGAAAAACGCCTTTAATGTAAAATATAAAAGATTAAATCCCTTTAAATGCAAACATAAGGTACAGTATGGTTGGTTTAAAGGGTTTTTGGGGTTTATAATATTGGTGAAGAAACAAAGTCCTGCTCACCAATAATCCAATTCTGTCCGGAGCCCAATCCTTGAAATTGAAAGGAGGAGAAATCCAGTGCCTTATAATATATTAATGACTTATCCTTGGGCTAGATTGTCAATATCAGATTGATGAGGGTCTGACCCCTGACATTCCTCCAACTGTTGGAACAGCACCATTCACTGTGTAGTGGCCATGCCTGGGTACTGCAGCTCAACTCTTATTGAAATCAATGGGGTCTGAGCTACAATTCTCAGCAACGGCCACTGCACAGTAAATGGTGCCGTGCTGCCGCCGAACTTGAACATCACTTTTTGGTGTCAGACTTATATGGATCTGATATTAAAGGGGTTGTCCACTACTTTTACATTGATGGTCTATCCTGAGGATATGTAATCAATGTCTGATTGGCCGGGATCCGACACCTGGTACCCCTGCCGATCAGCTGTTCTCGGTGCCGGCTGGAAATGCTCAGGTCCGGAGCTGCCTCGTCTTCTGATATTGGCCACAGTTGGTTACTGCATATCCACCTCGCATTCTAATCAATAGGAGGTGGATGTACCAAAAGATGGAGCAGCTCCAGAACTGAGCAGCCACTGCCGACACAAGGACAACTTACCGGCGGGGATACCAGGTATCAAACCTCGGCAGATCAGACATTGATGACCTCTCCTGAGGATAGATCATCAATGTAAAAGTAGTGGACAACCTCTTTAATATAAAATCGGTGGAGGTCTGACACCAAAAGCCGATTTTCCGCTCCAGTGGCAGCACGGCTCCATTCACTGTGCAGTGGCTGTTGCTGGGAATTGTAGCTCAGACCCCATTAATTTCAATAAGAGCTGAGATGCAGTACCTAGGTTGGACCCTAGCTCATCCGACATTGATGACCCATCCTAAGGATAGGCCATCAATGCAAAAGGACTGGACAACCCCTTTAATATCAGATTGGTTTTCAGCTCCAGCGGCAGCACGGCTCCACTCACTATGCAGTGGCCATTGCTGAGAATTGTAGCTCAGACCCCATTATTTTCAATAAGCGCTGAACTGCAGTACCTAGGTTGGACCCTAGCTGATCCGGCATTGATGACCCGTCCTAGGGATAAGCCATCATTGTAAAAGTAGAAGACAACTAATTTAATATCAGATTGGTTTTCAGCTCCAGCGGCAGCACGGCTCCACTCACTGTGCAGTGGCCATTGCTCAGAATTGTAGCTCAGACCCAATTATTTTCAATAAGAGCTGAACTGCAGTACCTAGGTTGGACCCTAGCTGATCCGGCATTGATGACCTATCCTAAGGATAGGCCATCAATGCAAAAGTAGTGGACAACCCCTTTAATATCAGATTGGTTTTTAGCTCCAGCGGCAGCACGGCTCCACTCACTATGCAGTGGACATTACTGACAATTGTAGCTCAGACCCCATTATTTTCGATAAGAGCTGAACTGCAGTACCTAGGTTGGACCCTAGCTGATCCGGCATTGATGACCCATCCTAAGGGGTACTTTGCACGTTGCGACATCGCTACTGCGATATCGTCAGGGTCAAATCGAAAGTGACGCACATCCGGCGCCGGTAACGACGTTGCAACGTGTAAAGCCTAGATGCACCGATAAATGATCGCAAAAGCATCGTAAGTCAGTGGTCTGTGTAGCGTCGGACATTTTCATAATGTTGCACCAATAGGAGATACGATGTTGTTCCTCATTCCTGCGGCAGCACACATCGCTTTGTGTGAAGCCGCAGGAGCGAGGAACATCTCCTTACCTGTGTCCCGCCTGCAATGAGGAAGGAGGTGGGCGGAATGTTTACGTCCCACTCATCTCCGCCCCTTCGCTTCTTTTGCCCGGCTGCCGTGTGACGTCGCTGTGACGCCGCACGACCCGCCCCCTTAGGAAGGAGGCGGGTCGCCAGCCAGAGCAACATCGCAGGGCAGGTGAGTGCATGTGAAGCTGCCGTAGCGATAATGTTCGCTAAGGCAGCTATCACAAGATATCGCTGCTGCGACGGGGGCGGGGACTATCGCGCTCGGCATCGCAAGCATCGGCTTGCGATGTCGTAGTGTGCAAAGTACCCCTAAGGATAGGCCATCAATGCAAAAGTAGTGGACAACCGCTTTAATATCAGATTGGTTTTCAGCTCCAGCGGCAGCATGGCTCCACTCACTATGCAGTGGCCATTGCTGAGAATTGTAGCTCAGACCCCATTATTTTCAATAAGAGCTGAGCTGCAGTACCTAGGTTGGACCCTAGCTGATCCGGCATTGATGACCCATCCTAAGGATAGGCCATCAATGCAAAAATAGTGGACAACCCCTTTAATATCAACAAGCCTGGACAACCCCTTTAATTTACTGCGTAAAATAGTTCTACACTGATACAATGTAATAAAACTAAAAATAATCCGCGGGGTAATACATCACAGTTTATTTATGCTGTTGCGTACACAACAATGGCGTTGCCCTGTAATATATTTTTTTTCTTCTAAATGGCCGGGCTATTTGTGTAAGGTTTTCCCAGATATATTTAGAGCCGCGTCGCTCATCGTGGATGTGACAGCCAGGCCGCTCCGCGAAGACACCGGGGCTGGATTATTAGACGTTAGTTTGGAATGAAACTGCTTTTTTCATTCGTAGTATAAACAAGTTTGTTGGACTCGTAATCCCACATGTCAGACGCGCTCACTGTTTTATATTAATCAGGGCAGTTTGATGATATTTAAAGGTATGAGACGCAATTAAAGGCTGACTAGTTATAAACTGCTGCTGTTACCTCCCTGGCTGAATATAACCCACAGAACATATTTAATAACTAAAGAGACACAAGACGTATTGCCGGTAATGGCTCCCTCTCAGCTTCTTATTCTCCGAGCTAAACTGCAGCCGGCGGGGGGATCTGACGTCCGCCAACACTGGGGATCTGCTGCTTTTTACCCCCCACCCCCCCAATAATCAGAATTTTAAAATTTCTACAAATCATTTACATCAGTTTTCAAAAAAATCCTTCTTGATTCCCATGAGGTCAAGTCTACGTACAAAGCCTTTTTTTTGTAGCATTGTTAGGGTTTGTGCTAGGGCTAGGTAGGGTGTTCTTTTTTTAAAGTTTTCCCATAGACTTCTATATAGGATTTGAAAAAAAAACCAAAAAAACAACATAAAATAACGTTTTAAAGAGGACCAACCACCAGGATTTTCCTATATAGAGTAAAGCCAGTGCTATACTGGTGCTATCATGCTGATTCTATACATACCTTTAGTTGTGAGATCGGATGTATAGTTTCTGAAATACAGGCAAGTAAAGTTTGTGCAATAAACTGTTATTTGATTGATAGCAGCTACAGAATATCTAATAGGTGGGTCGGGTTTTGTTAGTTATTCCCACCCCTGTCTGCCTGTCTTTCCTCCCTGTGTCTCTGTTATTACAGGGGGAGGAAGGACAGGGGGGGGGAGGAAGGACAGACAGTCAGACACGGCAGGAATAACTAGCAAAACCCAACCCACCTATTAAATATTCTGTAGCTGCTATCAATCAAGTAACAGTGCATTTCACAAACTTTACTTGCCTGTATTTCAGAAACTATACATCCGATCTCACAACTAAAGGTATGTATAGAATCAGCATGATAGCACCAGTATAGCACTGGCTTTAGTTTATATAGGAAAATCCTGGTGTTTGTTCCTCTTTAAATGTTACATAACAATCTAAAAAAACTCAAACGCTGAAAAATCATTGTGCACAAATTTAGTTTATAGGCAGGCTTGCAAGAATTAATCTCTGCTGGTCTGCTTGTGAGTCATCTTTGATCACATGTTGTGGGGAAGCCAATCACATCTGCTCCCTTTCTATAGGAGCTGGCTCGACATTTTCAATAGTGCCAGTTATGATCTGGTGACGTGGTGTTATCCAGACTAACTAGTAGCTATAGTACTCATTGCTGTGTGCGGTTGTGTAGTTAACTCTTGTTGTCTTTTGGTCACTTCCTTCCTGCTCTTGCTTTTCTCCTGAGTCTCTCATTGTTAGTTCTTGTGTGTTTGCAGTGTGTCAATTTTTCAGCTTCTCACAACTGTTTCTTGCGCCCATAATCTGATAGCATACAGGCGTCCAGATTCCAGATTCAACAGACTTGACCCCTAGGGTCCGTGCAGAACTGGGGGCAAATAATCGGCAGAAGATCCGGATGTTGCTCCCGCTATACACCATCTGTTGTCGCTATGTGAAAGTTTTATCTCGCAAATTCACTTTTCTTACAAGAAATCAAAGAAGACCGCATTATGTTTTTTTTTAATCTATTATTTATTAATGTATTTATTCTTTTATTAATTATGTATTAATGATTTCAGTCGCTTTGATTCATTTTTTGTTTTTGTATTTAACTGAATTCTTGATTCATTTACTTATTGTTTAAGAAACTTAAGGAATTTTTTAAATAAAATTAATTGCGTTCTTCTAATTAAAGGGACTGTAAAAATGTATTTAATTATTCCTTAACAATAAGATAAGACACAACTTATTTATTGCTGGAGGCTGAAGGTACGACCACTTGCACCCCCGGTATTCTTGTGAAGAGAATGGAGTGGACGTCAAACATGCACTTATTGACTTTATTTATAGTCACACAGAGGTTTATCCAAACACTGATTCTGAAACTCCACCTGACAACTCCTCTGAGTTAACCCTTGTTGTCTTTCTGTCACTTCCTTCCTGCTCTTGCTTTTCTCCTGAGTCTCTCATTGTTAGTTCTTGTGTGTTTGCAGTGTGTCAGAGTTTTGGTTTTCCCCCTGTCTGTCTTTATCTGTGCTTCCATCTCTCCTTCCCCTTCCTTCACTGGTGGGAGGAGGGAATCAGATCAGTTCTGATCAGGAGCTTAGCCAGGCACTCCGGAATCTCCACCATCAGAAATAACTTTGAGGTTAGCAGTAGCCCAGGGACCCCTAGCATGAGGGACAGAATAGGAACCCTTGTCCCTCACTATCCTACAGTCACATTGGGACATTTATTTTCTCTAGGACTGCCGGAAATAACTGAACTTCATTCTTAGGATTAGTGAGGGTCCGGGGGATTGGACCCTTATTGATAAACAGGGATACAATCTATAGGATGTCTGTCATTAGGGGACAACTTATTGTTCCGAGGAGGTACGAACCCTGAGACGCCCGGCAATCTCGAGAATGAACTATGTGAATGTAGCTGAGGTCCATCATATGCTCCTCCAATCCATGTATTCTCTCAAGAACTGCTAGAAGTAGCTCAACTACGTTCTTAGGATTGGTGAGGGTCCAGGCGATTGTATCCCTGTTGATCAATAGGGTTCCAATCTATAGGATGCCTGTCATTAGGGGACAACTTATTGTTCTAATGATGTAGGAACCCTGGGACACCTGGGAATCTTAAAAATGAACTGAATGTAGCTGAGGTCCATCATGTGCTCCTCCACTCCATGTATTCTCTCTAGAACTGCTGGAAATAACTGAACTCTATTCTTAGGATTGGTGAGGGTCCTAGCGATTGTATACCTCTTCATCAATAGGATTCCAATCTATAGGATATCTATCCTTAGGGGACAACTTATTGTTCCGAGGAGGTAAGAACCGTGGGACACCCGGCAATCTCGCGAATGAACTATGTGAATGTAGCTAAGGTCCATCATGCTCTCCTCCACTCCATTTATTCTCTCTAGAACTGCTGGAAATAACTGAACTCTATTCTTAGGGTTGTTGAGGGGAATAACTTACTAACCTGGTACAATCTATAGGATATCTATCCTTAGGGGACAACAGATTGTTCTGAGGAGGTACGAACCGTGGGACGCCCAGCAATCTCGCAAATGAACTATGTGAATGTAGCTGAGGTCCATTATGTTCTCCTCCACTCCATTTATTCTCTCTAGAACTGCTGGAAATAACTGAACTCTATTCTTAGGGTTGTTGAGGGGAATAACTTACTAACCTGGTACAATCTATAGGATATCTATCCTTAGGGGACAACAGATTGTTCTGAGGAGGTACGAACCGTGGGACGCCCAGCAATCTCGCAAATGAACTATGTGAATGTAGCTGAGGTCCATTATGTTCTCCTCCACTCCATTTATTCTCTCTAGAACTGCTGGAAATAACTGAACTCTATTCTTAGGGTTGTTGAGGGGAATAACTTACTAACCTGGTACAATATATGGGATATCTATCCTTAGGGGATAACTTATTGTTCAGAGGAGGTAAGAACCATGGGACACCCAGAAATCTCGAGACTGAACTATGTGAATGTACCTTAGCTCCATCATGCGCTCCTCGACTCCATGTATTCTCTCTAGCACTGCTGGAAATATTTGAACTCTATTCTTATGATTGATGAAGGTCCTAGCGATTGGAATCCTATTGATAAACAGGGATACAATCTATAGGATGTCCGTCATTAGGGGAAGTGTGAACCCAATCTTGAGAATGGACTGTCTGAATGGAGCTGAGGTCGATCATACGCTTCTCCACTCCATACGTTTTCTATGAGACTGCTGGGAATAACAGAGCCCCACTCTTGAAATCGATGGTTGTCCCAGCTGTTAGACCCCCGGTGATCATTAAGTTATCCCCTGTTGATAGGGGATAACTTACTAACCTTGTACAAAACCTTGCACATTAAATGACAGTCATCCTAACCAGCCAATCCTCAGGGAAGATCAGCTGTTGATAGAGGAATCCTGCAGCAGTTTTAGTTTTTGCCTTTTAATAATTACATTTCTATCTATTTGTTTTGTGGTTTTTGTGTGCAGAATATATTTTTGTTAATACATTCTATTTTGTTAACAACAGTTATTAACCTGGGCGAAGCCGGATAGTACAGCTAGTATATATACGGGCTGGCTTATTATTCTTCCAGTCCATATATATTATGATTCTGAGCTCTATGGAACAACGCTGGGATTTTCATTCAGGCATGTTGTTGAATCATATGAATAAAAAAATGGAGACATCTTTCATTGGACTCCATTTAATTCTACTGGAAAAAATCTTTATAAACACATTGTCGGATGGAGCCCACACAGCTGGGGATGAGTGCAGAGTAAAGGAGCCATAAGACTCTGTGCACAGGACTCATAGTGTTACACTCATGCACACAACCATATTGTGACTATGTACAATCCTCCAGTCTTACAGAGTTGTAATACTGCACCATTATAAGTCTACGGTGGCAATACTCTAGTCTCTGGGAGCCATACTTTAGTCTATGGGGCCATACTCTAGTCTACGTGGGCAATATTCTAGTCTATGGGTGCCATACTTTAGTCTATGGGGGGCCATACTCTAGTCTATGGGGGCAATATTCTAGTTTATGTGGGCCATACTCTAGATTACGGAGGCCATACTTTAGTCTATGGGGGCCATAGTCTAGTCTGTAGGGACCATACTATAGTCTATGATGTAATACTCTAGGCACGGGAGCCATACTCTAGTCTACGGGGGCCATACTCTAGTTTATGAGGGCCATACTCTAGTCTATGGGGGCCATACTCTAGTCTATGACAGCAATACGGTAGTTACGGGGGCCATACTTTAGTCTATGAGGGCCATACTCTAGTCTACGGGGGCTATACTTTAGTCTATGGGGACCATACTCTAGTCTATAGGGGCATACTCTAGTCTAAGGGGGCCATACTAAAGTCTATGATGCAATACTCTAGTTACGGGAGCCATACTCTAGTCTACGGTGGCCATACTCTAGTCTATGGGGGCCATACTCTAGTAGTCTATGACGGCAATACTCTAGTTACGGGGGCCATACTTTAGTCTATGAGGGCCATACTCTAGTCTACGGGGGCTATACTCTAGTCTATGGGGACCATACTCTAGTCTATAGGGGCTGTACTGTAGTCTATAAAGGCCATAATTTCTAGTCTATGGGTGCCATACTCTAGTCTTTAAGGACCATATTCTAGTCTATTTGGGCCATACTTTTCCATGTTGAAGAAAAAACTGTGGAAAAAGGAGCACAATAGGGTCTTACCCCAGTATGAGGGGGGCTATTAGGAAGGGGATAATCCTACTCACCTATAGGGGTTGTGAAAGTCACAACTCCTATAACAGCATGTAACTCCAAGCCACGGCAGCGGTCCCCACGTAGGCAGATAACAGAGAGTAGTAGAGTTGGGTGTCAAGCCGTGCCAATGACCAACAGATCATGAAGGTTGGAGATTAATGTTGCTTTGTTTTATCACAGGTCAGACCTGTGATAAAATAAAGCAACATTAATCTCCAACCTTCATGATCTGTTGGTCATTGGCGCGGCTTGACACCCAGCTCTACTACTCTCTGTTATATACTTTTCCATGTTGTCAGAGGAATAAATTGCATTGTGCTGCATAGGATGTCGTATTATTGGGTACTCCCCTCTAGAATCATTGACACTAAAGGAGAATATCTCTATATTAAGAGAGTGTATAGAGGCCCTACCATGTTCCTTAGTGGTATTTTAAATATTTTAGGTTTTTTAAATTCCCCCAAAGTTTTAAAATTATGAAGTTCATGAAATACAGAATTGTTCACTGGATGAAGTATCGCTAATTACCTGCTAGGGTTAATGTGAGCTGTGGACATTATTCATGGGTGGACATATCATTGGTGCAGCCTATACAGGGGCCCAAGAGGTAAGGGGGCCCATTTATATCTTCAGGGTCAGTATAATTGTGCATTATGATGAGTTATTGGACTGCAAAGGGCCCATGCATTGTTCGTGCCCAGGGGGGTCTCTTCTGTGTCCGCCAGTGACATTATGATACTGGAAATCATGTAATTTTGCATTATCGTAAGATAGAAAACACTTTCAATTATCCCCAAGATTATCTCCTATGGCTGTAAAACTTTCTTGTGCATTTATTTTATGAAGAATGTCCCATAGCCGTCGCTTCTGCTGAATTTCTGCTGTATTCCGGCTTTGCCTCCACTATTTCATACCGCTTCTCTCTCCGGAGGGGATCTTTACAGATTGTTCGGCTTTGCCATGAATTCACTTCGTAGATATCTATTCACTCGGGATCCGGCGAAACCTTTAAGCCATTTCACCTGAGATGTAATTCAATTTGTCTCCCGTGCTCTGTAGGTGAATGTCTCATCCCGAAATAACGAGACGGGGAAATTCATTAAGTGAGGATGGCACTGAGATCTAGTTGCAGGTGTATTTTATCTGTCTCTTATAGTAACTTTTTTTTTTAAAGAAGGTAATGGTTAAAAGGAAGCAAAAAAAAGACTTAAAACTCTCATTCTAGGGATCAGTGGGACACACAATGGTGAAGCCCCCAACTAGCAACGGTGATAATTCAACTCTGTGTGACAAACCATTTAAAGTTCTTTTATTATAAGATATTGTCACAATTATTATGGATATAGCAGGAAACTGGGGCTCTTAAGTTTACTCTCAGTCTAGGGGACCCTATGTTATCCCTAGACTCAGGGATACCCCTAAAGGTGTGGATTCCTGAGTCTCCTTCCTGACCCTGTTGAGGAGCGTCATAAGATGAAATACGTAATTCACCTCTGGACATATAGCTTTGTGAGAAGTGTGTTCAATGAAATCGATTCTCTATACATAAGCCAGTCAGTCTTCAGAGGAACCCAAGATGGCCACCAATGACATCATAGACCCTCCCATCAGTACGCATCTATCAGATGACAACATAGACCCTCCCATCAGCATGGATCCAATGACGTCATAGAACCGCCTACGATGACGACCACCAATCAGCTCATGGACTAAAGGGGGCTTTACACGCTGCGACATCGCTAATGTGGAGTCGTTGGGGTCACGGAATTTGTGACGCACATCCGGCCGCGTGTGACACCGATGAGCGATTTTGCATCGTTGCAAAAACGTGCAAAATCGCTCATCGGTGACATGGGGGTCCATTCTCGATTATCGTTACTGCAGCAGTAACGATGTAGTTCATCGCTCCTGCGGCAGCACACATCGGTATGTGTGACGCCGCAGGAACGAAGAAGCTCTCCTTACCTGCCTCCCGGCCGCTATGCGGAAGGAAGGAGGTGGGCGGGATGTTACGTCCCGCTCATCTCTGCCCCTCCGCTGCTATTGGGCGGCCGCTCCGTGACGTCGCTGTGACGCCGCACGGACCGCCCCCTTAGAAAGGAAGCGGTTCGCCGGTCACAGCGACGTCGCCGGGCAGGTAAGTATGTGTGACAGGTCTGGGCGATGTTGTGCGGCACGGGCAGCGATTTGCCCGTGTCGCGCAACAGATGGGGGCGGGTACCCACACTAGCGATATCGGGACCGATATCGCAGTGTGTAAAGAAGCCTTAACACATTGTTCAACCCACCGACCAATGGACACATCCAAGTATGCCCACTGTAGGGCTGACCATGGCCCTTTTCCTAGCTTTTATAAAGGCATGTTCTTGAATAAATCTCGCAGTTCTGAGCCAACCTCGATCGAGGAAAGATGAATATCCGACTGTGTGTCTGATGTCATTTTTCAAGCATGCACTCGATCCACACCAATTAGGCCAGGCAGCAGGCAACAAGTGACCTCTGGTTAGGAGTTCACCTTAAAAGCCCTTCTCTTGACCAGCAATGATCTGATACCTCAGGTGAGGCTGGGACAGGAATGAGATTAAACCCACAAAAGTAGACAGAGACGGAAAACCAAAACGCTCTCACATAGCACATGCTCACAGAGGTATAAGACAATAAAAGATAAAGAGGAAAACAAGAACAGGGAGGAAACAAGACAACGGGTGAACTCCACAATCACTCCAGTCAAAAAGGCTACACTTTCCAGATAGTCTGGGACACCAAAACACGCAAACTAACACAGTACAATCTATAGCTGGCATGGATAGAAGATTTCATCCAGCTTAAGTATGATAGTATCCGATGTGATTGGCTTCCTCACAACATGTGATCAGGGCAGATCAAAGTATTGTAGTGCGCCTGTGCAGGACCTCAATAGCTGCTACTGTGGATGATGTAGGACGCGTCATGCACACAGGCTTCAGAATAAGGAGAACAAAGATGTCCGAAAGAGGAGGCGTCGGCACCGGAGAACGGAGACACCCATTTGACCAGTCTGCACCACACCGTCCATTTAGGTGAGTATTATAAAGTCATTTTTACGTTATACACAGCGGCCTGGGCTCTTATATACAGCAGGTTAGAATGCTGTATATATAAGAGCTCACTGGTGGTGGCCACAACTTATAGGCCCCAAATTAAAGATGTGCAAAATCTTATTGTATATTTAAACTTAATAATTTTTAAAATTTGTTTCATTTTGCCCCATGTTTGTTGACTCCTGAGTGCATGTAACCTGGGACACTGTGCCTAAATCTTCATCATTGTGTCAAGCAGCTAAAGTAAAGTATGTAAATATATAAAAGTACATAAAATCTTCAAAGCAAATTTACCACTTTTGGTTCCTAATTTTTCCCTCTTCCTTTTTTATCCATTTCCTTCCAGCACGTCGCTGTAATGAATCACTGCCGCGGCCTCCTCGCTGGTGTCTACGGCTTTTTTCTCAGTATCTGTTCTTCAGAGAACATATTCATCTATGTAAACATTTTTTGAAAGTCACTTAAGTCATCACCTTGTGAATCTTCCTGGAAATTTACAGTTTTTACCCCCCTCCTCCACCCCTTTAAGCAAAGGAAAAAGACAGCTCGGCCATACTTAATAGAATTAACCGTGGGAACTATTTTTAGCCAAAGTTCAACTTTATCCATGTATTTTAATGTGGGAAAAGTGTGTCCTTTCCCTCAGCTCATGTTTGATGTTCTCCAGCCCTCCTGTGAGTATGTTGGAGTATCTGAGGGGCTCTGGAGAAGAGGAGAACTTCCTCTCGGATTCTCTGTTTTCTTTCGTGAAAATGACATTCCTAAGCTGTTTCACTTTCTGACAGGAAATGGAGCCTTGCCAAAATGATTAAAGTCCAAGAAAACATAATAGTTCCAAAGCTTCAGCCGTTCTGTAGGAGCTCGGAGCCCAGACATGGTGTCAAACAGACGGGAATTATGGCCTCATACATCAGAGGCATTCAGGTACAGGGAAATGGCTCCTGGTGGCGGCTCCATGACCAATGGACCACGTATAGCGGAGAAGATAGAAAGAGAAATTGAACAATTTGGGGTTCAATTTCCCCTCAATTCCCCCCCCCCCAAAATTCCCCCCTCCATTTTACAGAAGACTGCATGAACCAGATACTTCTCACATGACCTCAGGTGTGGCAGCGTGGTTTACTCCACTATGTCTTGCCGGTAACATCTCACATGGTATAAGGCATCCAATCAGAAGGAACTATTGTGCCCCCCCCCCCCAAAATAAGACAGGGTCTTATATTTTTTTTGCTCTGAAAAATGTGCTAAGGCTTATTTTTGGGGTAGGTCTTATTTTGGGAGAAAGATGGCTATTCCCTATATACTGCTAAGTTTACCTCCGAAAAAGGCAAATATTCACCCAGAAGAATCACATTTACCAGACTCCGGACATGTAAGTGTGGCGCCCCAGCGGTCTGAAGGAACTATTGTGCCCCTCCTCCCCCAAAATAAGACAGGGTCTTATATTTTTTTTGCTCTGAAAAATGTGCTAAGGCTTATTTTTTGGGTAGGTCTTATTTTGGGAGAAAGATGGCTATTCCCTATATACTGCTAAGTTTACCTCCGAAAAAGGCAAATATTCACCCAGAAGAATCACATTTACCAGACTCCGGACATGTAAGTGTGGCGCCCCAGCGGTCTGAAGGAACTATTGTGCCCCTCCTCCCCCAAAATAAGACAGGGTCTTATATTTTTTTTGCTCTGAAAAATGTGCTAAGGCTTATTTTTGGGGTAGGTCTTATTTTGGGAGAAAGATGGCTATTCCCTATATACTGCTAAGTTTACCCCCAAAAAAGGCAAGTATTCACCCAGAAGAATCACATTTACCAGACTCCGGACATGTAAGTGTGGCGCCCCAGCGGTCTGGTTGCCACAGCAGTGTTGCCCTCCTCAAAAGGGTTAATGCTGAGCCTGGAGGTAGTTGCGGAAATCCATTGGCCGGTAAGTACCATCATTCAACACAGTTTCTCTCCCAGGACAGCAGAGGGAGCTCTAAACCTGGGGTTCCAGGGAGTCTTCCTTAAGCCCTGACCTGGGGGAGGAGTTAGTTAGTCTGTGAGGAGAGTTCAGAGAGACAAGGACTCGAGTAGTGTGGTGTGTGAGCTGGGAGCTGAGCCAGATTGCTCGGCCCAGGAAAACACATCCACAGAGAGGCAAAAAGGAGGAGAACATTGAGAGTGGAGCGCAGCCAGCTCACCCCGATGGCGTAGCTAAAGAAATTGAATACCGGAGTTCAGGGCCACTCGAGTACTCGAGAACCGGTGGTCGCATCCGGAGGACGAGAGGACTGCAGGTCTCCGTCCACCCCACACCCGGAGGTGCAGCTGCAAAGCCAGGGCTAGGAGCCCAGATAGAAAGAACGGCACCCGTGACAGTCCACGCAGCCCGCCATACGGGAGAGGTAACAAATCACCTCAGAGCAGCAGAACGGGTCTCAGTATATTGAAACAGTGGGACCCCGTTTACACAAATAGAGCGTAGGGAGTAGGCCTCATTACTCACCTGGCCAGTGTGAGACCCCCGACTGCTTCCAGGCCACTGCATCACCATTACCACCTGTAACAGGCTCCTTGGACTTCACTGGTTGGACACGTAAAGGAGAAGGAAAAGGAAATTACTGTCTTTGTCTGTTCCTTTATACCGCCCTGTCTGCCCTGCACCTCGTCCACAAACACCATAGACTTTACCAAGCTCCAAGGGTTGCCCCAGGGTACCCACTCTACCTGTGGAGAGCAAGAAACACCTCAGCTGCCATAGCACCAGCCTCGGAGGTCCGTGCCAGCAGCTGCGGAGCCATAGCCGCAAATTACCACAGGTGGTGTCACGAATATTCCTATAAACATTATCATCATCTCCCCAATACCGCCATTTTAATTGACTCCACCGGGGTCACGGAGTCTGGCCCCGCCACCACTGACTACCCCGGACTAGTCCGGCCCGACACCGAGTCACCTAAGGCCCTGGGGTGGGCGAGTCATAAGGTTGACAAGTGAATGGGCTCCTCTCACATATAGGTCTGTGTCCCAGTCAGATCCCCTTGCGTTCCATAGATGACGATCACTTGTGTTTCACAGCAGTCGCTCCCCCTGCATTCCACAGCTGTCATTCCCCCTGGGTTCCACAGCTGTCACTCCCCCTGGGTTCCACAGCTGTCACTCCCCATGCGTTCCACAGCTGTCGCTCCCCCTGCATTCTATAGCTGACGCTCCCCATGCGCTCCACAGTTGTCGCTCCCCCTGCGTTCCACAGCTGTCGCTCCCCATGAGTTCCACAGTTGTCTCTCCCCATGCGTTCCACAGCTGTCGCTCCCCATGCGTTCCACAGTTGTCGCTCCCCCTGGGTTCCACAGCTGTCTCTCCCCATGCGCTCCACAGTTGTCGCTCCCCCTGGGTTCCACAGCTGTCTCTCCCCATGTGCTCCACAGTTGTCGCTCCCCCTGCGTTCCACAGCTGTCGCTCCCCCTGCGTTCCACAGCTGTCTCTCCCCATGCGTTCCACAGCTGTCTCTCCCCATGCGTTCCACAGTTGTCGCTCCCCCTGGGTTCCACAGCTGTCTCTCCCCCTGGGTTCCACAGTTGTCTCTCCCCCTGGGTTCCACAGCTGTCACTCCCCCTGGGTTCCACAGCTGTCACTCCCCCTGGGTTCCACAGCTGTCACTCCCCCTGCGTTCCACAGCTGTCTCTCCCCATGCGTTCCACAGTTGTCGCTCCCCATGCATTCCACAGTTGTCGCTCCCCATGCATTCCACAGTGGTCACTCCCCATGCATTCCACAGCTGTCGCTCCCCATGCGTTCCACAGTTGTCACTCCCCATGCATTCCACAGTTGTCGCTCCCCATGCGTTCCACAGCTGTCGCTCCCCCTGCGTTCCACAGCTGTCGCTCCCCCTGCGTTCCACAGCTGTCTCTCCCCATGCGTTCCACAGCTGTCACTCCCCCTGCATTCTATAGCTGACGCTCCCCATGCGTTCCACAGCTGTCGCTCCCCCTGCGTTCCACAGCTGTCGCTCCCCCTGCGTTCCACAGTTGTTGCTCCCCCTGCGTTCCACAGCTGTCGCTCCCCCTGGGTTCCACAGCTGTCGCTCCCCATGCGTTCCACAGCTGTCACTCCCCCTGCGTTCCACAGCTGTCACTCCCCCTGGGTTCCACAGCTGTCACTCCCCATGCATTCCACAGCTGTCACTCCCCATGCATTCCACAGCTGTCACTCCCCATGCATTCCACAGCTGTTGCTCCCCCGCGTTCCACAGCTGTCGCTCCCCCGCGTTCCACAGCTGTTGCTCCCCCTGCATTCTATAGCTGACGCTCCCCATGCATTCCACAGCTGTTGCTCCCCCTGGGTTCCACAGCTGTCGCTCCCCCTGGGTTCCACAGCTGTCGCTCCCCCGCGTTCCACAGCTGTTGCTCCCCCTGCATTCTATAGCTGACGCTCCCCATGCATTCCACAGCTGTCGCTCCCCCTGGGTTCCACAGCTGTCGCTCCCCCTGGGTTCCACAGCTGTCGCTCCCCCTGGGTTCTACAGCTGTCACTCCCCCTGGGTTCCACAGCTGTCACTCCCCCTGGGTTCCACAGCTGTCTCTCCCCATGCGTTCCACAGCTGTCTCTCCCCATGCGTTCCACAGCTGTCACTCCCCATGGGTTCCACAGCTGTCACTCCCCATGCGTTCCACAGCTGTCACTCCCCATGCGTTCCACAGCTGTCACTCCCCATGCGTTCCACAGCTGTCTCTCCCCATGCGTTCCACAGCTATCGCTCCCCCTGCGTTCCACAGCTGTCACTCCCCATGCGTTCCACAGCTGTCACTCCCCATGCGTTCCACAGCTTTTACTCCCCCTGCGTTCCACAGCTGTCGCTCCCCCTGCGTTCCACAGCTGTCGCTCCCCATGCGTTCCACAGCTGTTGCCCCCCCTACGTTCCACAGCTGTCTCTCCCCATGCGTTCCACAGCTGTCTCTCCCCATGCGTTCCACAGTTGTCGCTCCCCATGCATTCCACAGTTGTCGCTCCCCATGCATTCCACAGCTGTCACTCCCCATGCGTTCCACAGTTGTCGCTCCCCATGCATTCCACAGCTGTCACTCCCCATGCGTTCCACAGTTGTCGCTCCCCATGTGTTCCACAGTTGTCGCTCCCCATGCATTCCACAGTTGTCGCTCCCCCTGCGTTCCACAGCTGTCGCTCCCCATGCATTCCACAGCTGTCGCTCCCCATGCGTTCCACAGCTGTCACTCCCCATGCGTTCCACAGCTGTCGCTCCCCATGCGTTCCACAGCTGTCGCTCCCCATGCGTTCTACAGCTGTTACTCTCCCTGGGTTCCACAAGCCATTCCTACCTCTGCTTTACACAGCTGTCGCTCCCCCTGCATTGCAAAGCCATCCTTACCACTGCTTTCCATAGTGGTTGGTCCCCTTGCTTGCCGGAAGCACTATCACTTACTCAAAATGTTTGAGAGAGGAGTGATACTGTGACCCGATGTGTGTGTAAGTGGAACGGCAAGGGACCAGACAGCGATGCAGATCTCTGTGGGAGAGCCCATCCACCATCGATAGTTGCCAGCTATAATCATTCAGGGTCTGTTAAGTGAGGTTTTTTGGGCACGGTCTGCTTTATTTTGGGGCTGTCTTCTCTCTTTTGGGGTTGTCTGCTTTCTTTAATGAAATATCCTGATGTATAACCTTTTTAGCTGCCTGAACACTTCCTTATTGAACCAGAATTAGGGATTATGTTCAGAGTAGGGATTATATTTTAGGCATACTCTAAAAAGGCTGAAATTCCTGCTAGGGATTATTTTCGGGGTAGGTCCTATTTTCAGCATAGTCTCTATAAAAGCTAAAGCAGGGAAGACAGCAGCCATTTTTGTTGAAACTAGATAGTGAGAGGAAGTCACAGCTCAGCCATAGAGATAAGGAGAGAAAGTCATAAAACACTGCAAGAAAATTAAGGAAAGTGTGTGACAGCGATCAAGAATAGTTGCCATGCGTTTAATCCTAGTCATATATGTTGAGATCACTTTGACATTACTAAAGATTTGTTTGCACCAAAGAGCTTGGTAAGAAAGTGATACAAATGTAGGAGACATCAGAGGATTAGACACGAGTATCTATCTATCTATCTCTCTATCTATCTATCTATCCCTCTATCTATCTATCCCTCTATCTATCTATCTATCTATCCCTCTATCTATCTATCCCTCTATCTATCTATCTATCTATCCCTCTATCTATCCCTCTATCTATCCCTCTATCTATCCCTCTATCTATCTATCCCTCTCTCTATCTATCTATCTATCCCCCTATCTATCTATCTCTCTCTATCTATCTATCCCTCTATCCATCTATCTATCCATCTATCTATCTATCCCTCTATCTATCCCTCTATCTATCTATCTATCCCTCTATCTATCTATCTATCTATCTATCTATCTATCTATCTATCCCTGTATCTATCTAGCTATCTATCCCTCTATCTATCTATCTATCTATCTATCTATCCCTCTATCTATCTATCTATCTATCTACAGTCAGGGCCAGAAATATTTGGACAGTGACACAAGTTTTGTTATTTTAGCTGTTTACAAAAACATGTTCAGAAATACAATTATATATATAATATGGGCTGAAAGTGCACACTCCCAGCTGCAATATGAGAGTTTTCACATCCAAATCCGAGAAAGGGTTTAGGAATCATAGCTCTGTAATGCATAGCCTCCTCTTTTTAAAGGGACCAAAAGTAATTGGACAAGGGACTCTAAGGGCTGCAATTAACTCTGAAGGCGTCTCCCTCGTTAACCTGTAATCAATGAAGTAGTTAAAAGGTCTGGGGTTGATTACAGGTGTGTGGTTTTGCATTTGGAAGCTGTTGCTGTGACCAGACAACATGCGGTCTAAGGAACTCTCAATTGAGGTGAAGCAGAACATCCTGAGGCTGAAAAAAAAGAAAAAATCCGTCAGAGAGATAGCAGACATGCTTGGAGTAGCAAAATCAACAGTCGGGTACATTCTGAGAAAAAAGGAATTGACTGGTGAGCTTGGGAACTCAAAAAGGCCTGGGCGTCCACGGATGACAACAGTGGTGGATGATCGCCGCATACTTTCTTTGGTGAAGAAGAACCCGTTCACAACATCAACTGAAGTCCAGAACACTCTCAGTGAAGTAGGTGTATCTGTCTCTAAGTCAACAGTAAAGAGAAGACTCCATGAAAGTAAATACAAAGGGTTCACATCTAGATGCAAACCATTCATCAATTCCAAAAATAGACAGGCCAGAGTTAAATTTGCTGAAAAACACCTCATGAAGCCAGCTCAGTTCTGGAAAAGTATTCTATGGACAGATGAGACCAAGATCAACCTGTACCAGAATGATGGGAAGAAAAAAGTTTGGAGAAGAAAGGGAACGGCACATGATCCAAGGCACACCACATCCTCTGTAAAACATGGTGGAGGCAACGTGATGGCATGGGCATGCATGGCTTTCAATGGCACTGGGTCACTTGTGTTTATTGATGACATAACAGCAGACAAGAGTAGCCGGATGAATTCTGAAGTGTACCGGGATATACTTTCAGCCCAGATTCAGCCAAATGCTGCAAAGTTGATCGGACGGCGCTTCATAGTACAGATGGACTATGACCCCAAGCATACAGCCAAAGCTATCCAGGAGTTCATGAGTGCAAAAAAGTGGAACATTCTGCAATGGCCAAGTCAATCACCAGATCTTAACCCAATTGAGCATGCATTTCACTTGCTCAAATCCAGACTTAAGACGGAAAGACCCACAAACAAGCAAGACCTGAAGGCTGCGGCTGTAAAGGCCTGGCAAAGCATTAAGAAGGAGGAAACCCAGCGTTTGGTGATGTCCATGGGTTCCAGACTTAAGGCAGTGATTGCCTCCAAAGGATTCGCAACAAAATATTGAAAATAAAAATATTTTGTTTGGGTTTGGTTTATTTGTCCAATTACTTTTGACCTCCTAAAATGTGGAGTGTTTGTAAAGAAATGTGTACAATTCCTACAATTTCTATCAGATATTTTTGTTCAAACCTTCAAATTAAACGTTACAATCTGCACTTGAATTCTGTTGTAGAGGTTTCATTTCAAATCCAATGTGGTGGCATGCAGAGCCCAACTCGCGAACATTGTGTCACTGTCCAAATATTTCTGGACCTAACTGTATCTATCTATCCTTCTATCTATCTATCTATCTATCCCTCTACCTATCTATCTATCTATCTATCTATCTATCCCTCTATCTATCTATCCCTCTATCTATCTATCTATCTATCCCTCTATCTATCTATCTATCCCTCTATCTATCCCTCTATCTATCTATCTATCCATCCATCTATCTATCTATCTATCTATCTATCTATCATCTATCTATCTATCTATCTATCTAACTATCTTTTGCAATATAAGTATGTATAAATTGTGTTCATTTATTTAGTTTGTTGTATTTACAGTTCTTTTTAATTGTTTTATTCATTCTTTCTGTTTCAATTTTTTTTATTTCTTTCTATTTTTCTTTCCTTCTCTCTTTCTTTCTTTTTTTCTTTCTTTCTCTCTTTATTTCTTTCCCTCTTTCAATCTTTCTTCCTTTCTGTTTTTCTTTCTTTCTTTCTTTCTTTCTTTTTCTTTCCTTTTTTCCTTCCTTCCTTCTTTCTTTCTTTTTTCTTTCTTTCAATCTTTCTTTCTTTCTTTCCTTCTTTCACTCTTTTTTCCTTTCTTCGATTATAGTTTGTATACAACCTTTACTTTTTGCTTTCTCCTACTCCTCGACTCTGTTTCTACTTCATCCGTTTACCTATGTTTCTTAATTTCTATTTGCCCATTTAGGCTACTTTCACACATCCGGTTTGAGCCCTGCGGCTCAATCCGGCTGTGCAAGCTATGCAACGGATGTGGTGAAAACACCGCATCCTTTGCATAAGTTTTTCCCATGCGGCCCGCCCGTTTTTTGCCGCTTGCGGCATGCTACTGAGCATGCGCAGTGGCAAAAACCGCATGCGGCGGCCGAATGCGGTATTTGCCGCATCGCGCCGCATCCGGCCGCCATAGGCATGCATTGAGAGATGCGCCGCATCGGCCGAATGCGGCGCGATGCGGTTTTTTTTTGCCGCACGAAAAAACGTGCCAGGCAACGTTCCATCCGGCCGCCGCATCGGCTAAATCTGCCGCATGCGGCAAAAACCGGATGGAACGCAAGGCCATGCGGCACTAATTAAAGTCTATGCAGGAAAATCGCAACCGGCAGCAAAAAAAAAACGGTTGCGAATTTCCTGCAAAGTGCCGGATTGTGCCGCAGAAGAAAAACCGGAGGTGTGAAAGTACCCTTACATATCGGATCATCACTGTTTCCCATGCTGTGTCTGGTGGTCTTTTCCGTAAGCTTCCAGGGTTATGTAACTATATACAGTTTACAGAATAGGAATAAAGGGTTAAATGTTTCCTTCTCATGTCAGGATCAGTTTTCTGTCAGCTTGATGTAAGCCACCCTGAAGTCTAGTTTATTGTTCTTTTAGTTATAGAAAAGAGCAGGATATGTCAAAATGAATGTTTTTCTTCCTCACTGGCCACCAACCCCTAAACCGACCTGTAGAAAAGTTGCCATACAGGTAAATGCAGAGCACATGGTGTAGGGCTAAATGAGGATGAGAATCCCACAACATGATGTTGCCCCCCGTGTTTCACAGTAGGCATGGTGTTCTTAGGCTTCAAAGCGTCTCCCTTTTTCCTACAAACGTAACGATGGTCATTATGGCCAAACAGTTCAATTTTAGTTTCCTCAGACCACAGCACATGTCTCCAAAAATTAAGATCTTTGTTCCTGTGTGCATTTGCAAACATTAATCTGGCTTTTAAGTTTCTTTTAGAATAATGCCTTTTTCCTGGCAGAGTGGCGTTCAGCCCATGTTGATACAGGACTCATTTCACTGTGGATAATGACACAATCTTACCAGCTTCCGCCAGCATCTTCACAAGGTCTTTTGATTTTGTTCTTGGGTTGATATGCACATGTCTGATCAAAGCATGTTCATCTTTGGTACACAGAACTCGTCTGCTTCTTGAGTGGTATGATGGCTGGACATTCCCATCTTGTTTGTACTTGCGTATAATTGTTTGTACAGATGAATGAGTTACCTTCAGGTATCTGGAAATTGTACCCAAGGTCCACAAATTCCACAAAAGTCCACAATTCACTTCCTGAGATCTTTTTCGTTTCAGGTGTGCATTAAAATACATCCACAGGTGTGTCTCTAATTAACTGAGATGTTGCCAATAAACCTATCAGAAGCTTCCAAAGACATGACATCATCATATGGGCTGTCCCATATTGTTTAAAGGCACAGTACTCTTAGGGCTGCTTTACACGCTACAACATCGCTAAAGCGATGTAATTGGGGTCACGGAATTTTTGACGCACATCCGGCCACGTTAGCGATGTCGTTGCGTGTGAAACGTTAAAAAATCGCTAATCGGTGACATGGGGGTCCATTCCCAATTATCTTTGCAGCTGCAGGTACGATGTTGTTCGTCGTTCCTGCGGCAGCACACATCGCTATGTGTGACACCGCGGGAACAAGGAACCTCACCTTACCTGCGTCCGCCGCCAATGAGGAAGGAAGGAGGTTATGTCCCGCTCATCTCCGCCCCTCCGCTTCTATTGGCCGGTTGCTTAATGACGTCGCAGTGACGTCGCGGTGACTCCGAACGCACCTCCCCCTTGATGGAGGGATTGTTCGGCAGTCACAGCGACGTCGCTGACAACATATGTGCGTGTGACGCTGCCGTTGCAATAATGTTCACTACGGCAGCGACCACCACATATCGGCCGTACGACGGGGGCGGGTGCTATCGCGCTCGACATCGCCAGCAAATGCTAGCGATGTCGCAGCGTGTAAAGCGGCCTTTAGTGTATAGAAACTTTTGACTTTGCAGAAAATAGTAAAAATGTCTTAAAACATTCTCTCTCATTATTCTGGCATTTGACAAATATAAATAATTTTGGTTCCGAATTGACCGAAAACGGGAAAGGTTTATTCTTAGTTCATGTCAGATAGTGAGAAAAACCTGCAGATGTGTCTTTATAGAGAGCAGAGGGAAAAACCTGCAGATGTGTCTTTATAGAGAGCAGAGGGAAAAACCTGCAGATGTGTCTTTATAGATAGTGGATGGAAAATTCTGTTTTTAACTTTATCTATCTATCTATCTATCTATCTATTGATCCCTCTATCTGTTTATCCATCCATCTATCTATCTATCTATCTCTCTATCTATCGATCCCTCTATCTATCTATCTATCTATCTATCTATCTATCCCTCTATCTATCTATCCCTCTATCTATCTATCCCTCTATCTATCTATCCCTCTATCTATCTATCTATCCCTCTATCTATCTATCGATCTATCTATCCCTCTATCTATCTATCCCTCTATCTATCTATCTATCCATCTATCCCTCGATCTATCTATCCCTCGATCTATCTATCCCTCTATCTATCTATCCCTCTATCTATCTATCCCTCTATCTATCTATCTATCTATCTCTCTATCTATCTATCTCTCTATCTATCTATCCCTCTATCTATTTATCCCTCTATCTATCTATCCCTCTATCTATCTATCTATCTATCTATCCCTCTATCTATCTATCTATGTTTACTATATGTATCCATTGTTTTACATTTTTTATACTTTTTCCCCCCTTAAAGTGAGAGGAACATTCTCTGTCCCGTTAACATTGTGCGCTCTGCATTTCTCTGTCCTTGTACTTACATTGTTCTGAGACCTGGCATATGTGGGGATTGTGTGAAGACCACCAACATTTTAGCCCGAGGGGAGAAAATCAAACCAAGGTGTCTAGAGGTGAACCCTGGAGATCAGAGAACTGTGCTCAGGAAATCACCGCATTAAGTAAGTGCTCGGCGCGGAGTTTATTTTTGCTCGCTGCATTATTATATCGGGCTCTGCTCTTAGCGGGTGTCGCACTATTTATTTATTTTAACACTTTACCTTTAAGTGTTTGCAATCGTGGACAATATCAATTTCCCAAAGGTTTTCCAAAGCCGTTGAAACATTCTGCATATAACCTCGTATACTGGAATGGAGTCAGAACTAATTAAAAATGATAAAGTTAATTACTTAAATTTATTTTTCCACCTTTCAGTTTCAGGGTTAAAGAATTAGGTTTATAGCACCACTCCAGCGTTTTTTTTTTATTTCAGCGCTTTAGTGGTGCCATAAATTTAAGCCCTCTGCCCCCGGACTTGTATTCACCTTCCAGCAGCTTTACCCCCTCTCAGCGTCGCTCCGGTCGGTCTCCAGCGATTTGTGACCAGCAAGTAGCTCCGGTGCTTTATGGAGCACTCGGGTCACAAATCAATATAACTCTATCAGAGCTTCATTCTGGCATCATTCTGGCCTTGTTCTGGTCTCATTCTGGCCTCACTCTGGACTCACTCTGGACTCACTCTGGACTCACTCTGGACTCCTAGCCTCATTCTGACTTCGTTTTGGCCTCGTTCTGGTCTTGTTCGGGTCTCATTCTGGCCTCATTCTGGCCTTGTTCGGGTCTCATTCTGGTTTTGTTCCATCTCGTTCTGGTCTCATTCTGGCCACATTCTGGTCTTGTTCTGGTCTCATTCTGGCCTCATTCTGGTCTCATTCTGGTCTTGTTCTGGTCTCATTCTGGCCTCATCTGGTCTCATTCTGGCCTCATTCTGGTCTCGTTCTGGTCTCGTTCTGGCCTCATTCTGGTCTTGTTCTGGTCTCATTCTGGCCTCATTCTGGTCTTGTTTTGGTCTCATTCTGGTCTCATTCTGCTGTTGTTCTGGTCTCATTCTGGCCTCACTCTGATCTACTGGCCTCGTTCTCACTTCATTGTGGCCTCGTTCTGCCCTCATTCTGGCCTTGTTCGGGTCTCATTCTGGTTTTGTTCCATCTCGTTCTGGTCTCATTCTGGCCTCATTCTGGTCTTGTTCTGGTCTCATTCTGGCCTCATTCTGGTCTCATTCTGGTCTTGTTCTGGTCTCATTCTGGCCTCATTCTGGTCTCATTCTGGTCTTGTTCTGGTCTCATTCTGGCCTCATTCTGGTCTCGTTCTGGTCTCGTTCTGGCCTCATTCTGGTCTTGTTCTGGTCTCATTCTGGCCTCATTCTGGTCTCGTTCTGGTCTCATTCTGCTGTTGTTCTGGTCTCATTCTGGCCTCACTCTGATCTACTGGCCTCGTTCTGACTTCGTTGTGGCCTCGTTCTGCCCTCATTCTGGCCTTGTTCGGGTCTCATTCTGGTCTCGTTCTGGTCTTGTTCTGGTCTCATTCTGGCCTTGTTCCATCTCGTTCTGGTCTTGTTCTGGTCTCATTCAGGCCTCATTCTGGTCTTGTTCTGGTCTCGTTCTGGTCTCATTCTGGCCTCATTCTGGTCTTGTTATGGCCTCATTCTGGTGTTGTTCTGGTCTCATTCTGGCCTCATTCTGACTTCGTTTTGGCCTCATTCTGCCCTCATTCTGGCCTTGTTCGGGTCTCATTCTGGCCTCATTCTGGTCTCATCCTGGCCTCATTCTGGTCTCGTCCTGGCCTCATTCTGATCTCATTCTGGTATCATTCTGTTAGGGGTAAGAATTAAGCAACTAACCTAAAATACTTAATTCAGCCATTTCACAGACTCAGATACGTAGTCTAGTTGATGTAGCATAACATGCCTATTTATAAATGCTTTTGTTTTCTATTAACACACACACATATATATATACAGTATATATATATACTAGAAGGTGGCCCGATTCTACGCATCGGGTATTCTAGAATTTACGTATTGTGTAGTTCATGTATGATTTTTGTTATATATATATATATATATATATATGTTGTTGTGTGTAGTTACCAAGTGTTTATGTAGGGCGCTGTACATGTTCTGGGTGTTGTCTGGGTGTGGCGGGGGGTGAGTTGGTGTTGTATGTGTGTTGCGTGTGTTGCGTTGTTTGTGGAGCGCTGTGTGTCTGTAGCGTTGTGTGTGTGTGTGTTGCGCGGTTTGTGTGGATGTGGTGTGTTTTGGGGGGAGGTATGTTTTGTGCAATGTGTGTGTTGTGCGGTATGTGCGTATATTTATGTATGCCGCGGTGTTTGTGTGTTGGGTGTTGTGTGTGTGCAGCGTTGTCTGTGTGTGTGGGTGTCTGTGTAGGGTGGTGTTTGTGGTTCCCAGTGTGTGTGTAGTGTGTTGTGTGTGTGTTAGGGGGAGGTGTGCACCCCCCATCGTGCTCCATCCCCCATGCTGCGCACCCCCCATCATGCTCCATCCCCCATGCTGCGCACTCCCCATCGTGCTCCATCCCCCATGCTGCGCACTCCCCATCGTGCTCCATCTCCCATGCTGCGCACTCCCAAACGTGCTCCATCCGCCATGCTGCGCACTCCCAAACGTGGTCCATCCGCCATGCTGCGCACTCCCAAACGTGCTCCATCCGCCATGCTGCGCACTCCCAAACGTGCTCCATCCGCCATACTGCGCACTCCCAAACGTGCTCCATCCGCCATACTGCGCACTCCCAAACGTGGTCCATCCGCCATGCTGCGCACTCCCAAACGTGCTCCATCCGCCATGCTGCGCACTCCCAAACGTGCTCCATCCGCCATGCTGCGCACTCCCAAACGTGCTCCATCCGCCATGCTGCGCACTCCCAAACGTGCTCCATCCGCCATACTGCGCACTCCCCATCGTACTTCATCCCCTATGCTGCGCACTCCCAAACGTGCTCCATCCGCCATGCTGCGCACTCCCAAATGTGCTCCATCCGCCATGCTGCGCACTCCCAAACGTGCTCCATCCGCCATGCTGCGCACTCCCAAACGTGCTCCATCCGCCATGCTGCGCACTCCCAAACGTGCTCCATCCGCCATGCTGCGCACTTCCAAATGTGCTCCATCCGCCATGCTGCGCACTCCCAAACGTGCTCCATCCGCCATGCTGCGCACTCCCAAACGTGCTCCATCCGCCATGCTGCGCACTCCCAAACGTGCTCCATCCCCCATGCTGCGCACCCCCCATCGTGCTCCATCCCCCATGCTGCACCAGCATCAGCCTCTCTGCCGCCAGCATCAGCCTCTCTCCTCCCAGCATCAGCCTCTCTCCTCCCAGCATCAGCCACTCTCCTCCCAGCATCAGCCTCTCTCCTCCCAGCATCAGCCTCTCTCCTCCCAGCATCAGCCTCTCTCCTCCCAGCATCAGCCTCTCTCCTCCCAGCATCAGCCTCTCTCCTCCCAGCCTCAGCCTCCCCCAGCATCAGCCTCTCTTCTCTCAGCCTCCCCCCTCCCAGCCTCCCTCCTCCCAGCCTCCCCCAGCATCAGCCTCCCCCTCCCAGCCTCCCCCAGCATCAGCCTCCCCCTCCCAGCCTCCCCAGCATCAGCCTCTCACCTCCCAGCCTCCCCCAGCATCAGCCTCTCTCCTCCCAGCCTCCCCCAGCATCAGCCTCTCTCCTCCCAGCCTCCTCCAGCATCAGCCTCTCTCCTCCCAGCCTCCCCCAGCATCAGCCTCCCCCTCCCAGCCTTCCCCAGGATCAGCCTCTCTACTCCCAGCCTCCCTCCTCCCAGCCTCCCCCAGCATCAGCCTCCCCCTCCCAGCCTCCCCCAGCATCAGCCTCTCTCCTCCCAGCCTCCCCCAGCATCAGCCTCTCTCCTCTCAGCCTCCCCCAGCATCAGCCTACACCCTCCCAGCCTCCCCCAGCATCAGCCTCCCCCAGCATCAGCCTCCCCCAGCATCAGCCTCCCCCTCCCAGCCTTCCCCAGGATCAGCTTCTCTCCTCCCAGCCTCCCCCAGCACGCCATGCTCCTCTGCCGACACTCACAGATTCGATCGCATACACTCACACACATACACACACACATCAGAACACACTCACACACACCCGATCGCATACACTCACACCCGATCGCATACACTCACACACACCCGATCGCATACACTCACACACACACACACTGACGATATTGCACATACGCGCTCACACTCACAACATCCGGAGATACCACATGCTTCTGGCCATGTGATCCTCCGGCAGGTCCTGGAAGCTTACAGCACAGTATCGCCGCCGAGAAGCAAGCGATATCCCAGGATGTTGTGAGTGTGTGGATGCGATCTGATGTGTGTGAGGTGTGTGTGATCTGATGTGTGTGTGTGTGTGTGTGCTGTTATGTGTGTGCGTGTGTGTATGTTCCGCCGCTGCAGGACCTTGATGCGCTGGTAACTATGCTACCATGGTCACCAGCGTATCCCGTCCCCCGCTCGCACGGGAGCCCACACCAGCATACGGCGGAAATCCCAGCAATGCGAGGGTATGTGTCGGCTGGGTTGGAGGCGTACGCTGCTGTGGGCTCCCGGAGGTACAGTACTCACCTGGGAGTCGTGGCTCCGTGTCGGTTCGGGGAATGCGTGCGGGGGGTGGGCCAGAGCGAGCGTATATTGCGTGAGGGGGGCGGGGCGTGGCCGAGTTGCCAATGCGTACAGGGTGCCGGGGCGAGAGGCCAATCCATGTGAGGGACGGAGCCTGGGCGAGCGGCCGGCCAATCCGTGTGGGGGCTGAGCCTGGGCGAGCGGCCAATCCGTGCGGGGGGGCGGGGCCATGGCGAGCCCAGAGGCCAATCAGCTTTGTGTCACCATAAGGACACAATTTTGGAGCAAGACAGACAGACAGACAGACAGAATGAGGCAATTATATATATATATATATATATATATATATATATATATATATATATATATATACATATATATTCCGTGATTTTCCTTAATGCAATATACCAGCTGATGTAGTTCAAAGATGGCGCCTGCATCCTGGACAACGCCTAAGACGATAAAGACATGGAGCACACCCAAAGTTTTTTCCAGCCAATTCAGTAGAGACGATGCAAGCTGCTTCACGCCCCGAGCCCGACCTGCGATATTTGATTGGACTATATCTTGCCTACGCCCTTTTCTTCCTAGAACTACAACAGTTTCTATGAACAATAAATCGGGCAGAATCTCGCTGGCGTCCATCATGAGAGGAATCTAGTAACTGATTATAATCTGTTATTTCTTCCCGTGTGCACACATGACATTCCAGAATATCTGAGATGGGCAGTCAGACCTTGAGAGACCTTTTGTGTCTCCCCTCAACAAATCAGGCCTCGTTCTGGCCTCATTCTAGTCTCATTCTGGTCTTATTCTGGCCTTATTCTGGTCTCATAGACTTACATTGAGAGCTTGTGACATAGCTCCTGATATGTCTGTTTTAGCAAATGCCTACCATTACATTAAAAAAAAAATGCAACGCTGGAGAACTTTTTCTTAGAACTCTGCATACTGCTGCTGGAAATATAGTAATCCACTCACAATGGGGCATTGTTACCTGTCCTGACAATGTGCAGGGACACAAAAATTGATAGCAACTCTAGGTTATTAACTTAATCATCTGCTTCCAGGAGAGATAACAGAGGATTGTTTAATGCTTCCAGGAGGAGTAACAGAGGATTGTTCAATGCTTCCAGGAGGAGTAACATAGGATTGTTCAATGCTTCCAGGTGAAGTAACAGAGGATTGTTCAATGCTTCCAGGAGGAGTAACAGAGGATTGTTCAATGCTTCCAGGAGGATTAACAGAGGATTGTTCAATGCTTCCAGGAGGAGTAATAGAGGATTGTTCAATGATTCCAGGAGGAGTAAGAGAGGATTTTTCATTAATTCCTGGAGGAGTAACAAAGGATTATTCAATGCTTCCAGGAGGAGTAACAGGATTTTTCATTGATTCCAGGAGGAGTAACAAAGGATTATCCAATGATTCCAGGAGGATAAACTGAGGGTTGCTCAATGCTTCCAGGAGAAGTAACAGAGGATTGTTCAATGCTTCCAGGAGGAGTAACAGAGGATTGTTCAATGCTTCCAGGAGGAGTAACAGAGGATTGTTCAATGCTTCCAGGAGGAGTAACAGAGGATTGTTCAATGCTTCCAGGAGGAGTAACAGAGGATTGTTCAAAGTAGATCACTAGAAATGACACCCCAACAAAATTCATAATAAAATTGTCCAGTCAGGTCTTTTTTAACCCCTTTATGCACAATGCGTGATCACGTTCTACTATTATAGAATGGGGAAGGTGCAGGGTAAGAAGCACATGACACACAGCATGTGGCGGCTGTATATAATGGACATGATCGGAGATAACTCAGATCCTTGCTTTTTTCCAAATTGTCAAGAGCGACCATATCACTTAAGGGGCTTTACAGATGGAGGGGATCCCACTTTAAGCCCCCCGGCACCATTGATAAGCAGATGGTGGAGGCTGGTAGTGCAATACCCTAATAACTCAGAGTTCCCCACACCCAATATAAATTGGGTTTACAGGTGCTTAAATATGAACCTGCTTCTCATACGAAAAACCCCTGCGGCCATAGAGGAGGTCTATGGAGGGCAGCAGGGGCCATATATGTTTTTACAGATGAGAGCCAGCACTGAGAAGTCGTCCGCACTTCCTAATTATTGAGCCTGCCCCGCAGTCAGGAAATCCTTTAATGATAAACACCGATCCGTAATGTCTGGCCACGTCACCATACTTTCCCACAATCTTAAATCTCTATCTTCCCATCAGATAATAAGTCTATAGGAAGCGTTCCTTCTCTGCCTTCTGGGGCCAATCACGGCTGAAACTACTCAGAAAATCTACAATTTCCCACTTAAGACCAATATTATTATTTTTACTTAAATATAGATTTTAAGATCCACTTAACGCCTAAATATAGCGATGCAGCAGAGCCGAGTGTGACGGAAAACATTTCAATGTATAATTACATTACAGGGATCAGCCAAACTTTGCCGTGTACCGCTCAGACTAAAATACTTCCCATCTCAAAAAAAACCTGAATTCATCTGCATGCGTGTAACAGAGCAGAGTTTGTCATCTGAAATAATGTAACATTGCATAGGACTGCAGATAAGAGACTTGTCCTAAATAAGTATTTTTTTTTAACCTGATGTAAACACCGCTGTTCTCCTGAATTCGGCGCTGTTTTCCTTTTTTTCCTGCGCCTTTCCGTTCCTGAGATATGACCTGTATATAAATCTAGTCTTGTTAGCCAAGTGGGTGTGACCATTAATTGTTTATTGTAGTTGTCTATCAGAGGACCACATCCCTTTGTAAACATACTAGTTATACATACAGAGAAGAGACCAGGAAAAAGAGACGGAAGGCACTCACCAAATATGCGGTAAAAAGCTGTTTTATTCGACCATCAGGTCAGGGGGAAAGGCGTGAGGGAGGTGGGAACACACAATCCGTTGGACGACGGCCGTTTCGCGAAACAGCCGTCGTCCGACGGATTGTGTGTTCCCATCTCCCTCACGCCTTTCCCCCTGACCTGATGGTCGAATAAAACAGCTTTTTTACCACATATTTGGTGAGTGCCTTCCGTCTCTTTTTACTGGACTGTGAGGATTGTTGTCTATTGGAATGAGCACCGTGGCCAATATGCGATGGAATCTACTGCCATATAATGCGTGCATAAGCCTGGAATAGGAGGACTGAGCGGTTAGCTCGCTGAATGGTGCCAGTGTTTCCTCCTTCCTTTTGTATGTTTTAGTCACATACAGAGAAAAGAGACTCATATCTCAGGAACGGAGAGGCGGAGGAGCAAAAGAAAAACATCGCCGGATTCAGGAGACGAGCGGCATTTACACCAGGGAAAAATAACAATTTTTTGTAAGTAACAAATCGCCTCTGTCATGATCCAAAACTGGTATTCCCCGCTCCAGAATTTCCCAGACCCTGGCTGGTCATGTCAGGGGTTAACTCCTATCAGCCTTGTTCTGGTTTCAGGAGACACTATATCTAATCTCTGCACCAGCATTACAGTGCTGGTTATAGTTTTGCTTTGCAGCCCGTCACTGGCTCTGGTGAGATTTCATATTTGATCTGACTCATTGTTACCATACGCTGACCTGTACCCTCCCCCGTTTGTCCATCTGTCCCGGTTCCAGACTTCCCTCTCCTATAAGTTGTTTACCTATGCTGGTTCATCCTCCTTCCCGTGTTTGTGTCTCCTCATCCTCCGGTCTTGTCTTCTGCTCCCTGTGCCCTTTGTATTTCCCTCTGCATACCTGATCTCCCGGCTTCTGACCTCGGTTCTGTTTTATGACCTGATCTGGATCCTCCCTCTGCAGTGACTTGACTTTCCTGCCTAGACCCTGACTGCTTGACTACTCTATTGCCCCCTGGTGGTTCGCCTGTGAATTGCCTGCTGAAGTTACTCTGCTGTACTTCAGCCTGTTATCTGTTACAGTGTTACCTTGACTTTCCTTTACTACTCTGCTGCCACCTAGTGGGGAATAAGATGTACTACATCTTACCAGCCCTTTGTACAGCGTGACATTCAGCCCTTTGTACAACGTGACACCCTCCATCATTAATGTAGAATTTACTGAAAATATTGTGGCTTTCACTGATAGTTTCTTTTTTATAGTTTCATATTATTCTGCGATTTTAACTCTTTTTACACTTATTTTAAAGTCGATGATGGACAAACAGCATCAACTATGAAAAAGCAAAGCTGTAGTGTAAAGCATGGGTGAAAATCAAGCCTCATCTCAATTATTTGATCAAACAAGTTGCAAATATCAATCAAAACATTATATTGCACTGTGGCTTTACGTAGGTCTGCAGTTATTATCTAATTTTTCATTAATTGGAGTTGATCTTTCCCCCTACCGAGTGTTGCTTGGATTTATATAAAGTTTACTGATGATCTTCTGTTTTCACTGATAGTCTGCCACATTCAGCTCTCCATTCACTGACATTCTGCTATGTTTGAGGTGGGCTTGTTTTAATAAACAGCGAAACAAAACAAGATGAACTGCAGTGTAAAGCATGGCAGAAGAACAAACCACAACCCGATCCTTTGATTGATTGTTAGATGTCAATCTGCTGACTGCTTGAGCCTACATAGTGGTACAGTCAGTATAAGATAAGTAAATTATTATTTTTTTTAAATATTTGATTTACTTGTGAATTTTCTATTCGCAGCCATCCCATATTTTTATGGATTCTTTTAAGACCCAGGAAAAGGATAAGAATAAAATAATAAAATACATTATACTCATCTGTCCTGGGCCCTAAGCTGTCTTCTAGGCTGCTCCTCTGCTTCCTCGGCTCCCAGTTCCTCCATTCTGGTCTTGCGTTATTCTGACACTTCCTCTCTGGTGCGGAAGCCTGTGAATTTCCTCATAGGGGGGTAACATATATCACGACCTGAGTCGCCCTCTCCACCCCCAGGTGACCACAAATGGCCAATTACTGTCCTCATCAGCAAGAGATGAAGAACCAAATATTGGCAGAGGAGCTACAGAAGAGTGGCAGAGGGGCTGCAGAGGAACAGCAGAGGAGTGGCAGAGGAGCAGCAGGAGAGTGACAAAGGAGCAGCAGGAGAGTGACAAAGGAGCGTGAGAGAAGCGAAGGAGGAGTGGTAGATGAATGGCAGTGGAGTGATAAAAGAGTGGCAGAAGAGCAGCAGAGGAGTGTCAGAGGAGCAGCAGAGGAGTGTCAATGGAGCAGCAGAGGAGCAGCCGAGGAGTGACAGAGGAGCAGCAGAAGAGCAGCAGGGGAGTGACAAAGGAGCGTGAGAGAAGCGATAGAGGAGTGGTAGACGAATGGCAGTGGAGTGACAGAAGAGTGTCAGAGGAGCGGCAGAGGAGTAGCAGAGGAGTGGCAGAGGAACAGCAGCTGAGCATCAGAGTAGCGACAGAAGTGTCAGAGGAGTGACAGAGGAGTGTCAGAGGAGCGGCAAAGGAGCATCAGAGCAAAGGCAGAGGAGCAGCAGTGGAACAGCAGAAGGGTGGCAGAGGAGCAGCAGAGGAGCGACTAAGGACCAGCAGAGGAGCGACAGAGGACCAGCAGAGAAGCAGTAGGGGAGCGACAAAGGAGTGTGAGAGGAGTGGCAGAGGAACAGCCAAGGAGTGATAGAGGAACGGCAGAGGAGTAGCAGAGGAACGGCAGCTGAGCATCAAAGGAGCGACAGAGGAGCGACAGTGGAGTGTCAGAGGAGTGTCAGAGGAGTGTCAGAGGAGCAGCAAAGGAGCATAAGAGGAAAGGCAGAGGAGCAGCAGTGGAGCGGCAGAAGGGTGGCAAAGGAGCAGCAGAGGAGCGACAGAGGACCAGCAGAGGAGCGACAGAGGACCAGCAGAGAAGCAGTAGGGGAGCGACAAAGGAGTGTGAGAGGAGTGGCAGAGGAGCAGCAGAGGAGCAACAGAGGAACAGCCGAGGAGTGATAGAGGAACGGCAGAGGAGTAGCAGAGAAACGGCAGCTGAGCATCAGAGGAGTGTCAGAGGAGTGTCAGAGGAGTGTCAGAGGAGTGTCAGAGGAGTGACAGAGGAGTGTCAGAGGAGCAGCAAAGGAGCATCAGAGCAAAGGCAGAGGAGCAGCAGTGGAACGGCAGAAGGGTGGCAGAGGAGCAGCAAAGCAGCAACAGAGGACCAGCAGAGGAGCGACAGAGGACCAGTAGAGGACTAGCAGAGGAGCGACAGAGGACCAGCAGAGAAGCAGCAGAGGAGCGACAGAGGACCAGCAGAGGACTAGCAGAGGAGCGACAGAGGACCAGCAGAGAAGCAGCAGGGGAGCAAAAAAGAAGTGTGAGAGGAGAGGCAGAGGAGCAGCAGACGAACAGCCGAGGAGTGATAGAGGAGCGGCAGAGGAGTAGCAGAGGAGCGGCAGAGGGACGGCAGCTGAGCATCAGAGGAGCGACAGAGGAGTGTCAGAGGAGCAGCAAAGGAGCATCAGAACAAAGGCAGAGGAGCAGCAGTGGAACGGCAGAAGGGTGGCAGAGGAGCAGCAGAGGAGTGACAGAGGACCAGCAGAGGAGCAGCAGAGGAGCAACAGAGGACCAGCAGAGGAGCGTCAGAGGAACGGCAACTGAGCATTAGAGGAGCGACAGAGGAGTGTCAGAGGACTGTCAGAGGAGAAGACAGAGGAGCAGCAGAGGAGCAGCAGTGGAACGACAGAAGAGCAGCAGAGAAGAGGCAGAGGAGCGGCAGAGGAGCTGCAGAGGGCTTAGACCAGGTGAAGATACTGCATTTTTTCAACTTTTCAACCCCTTCTTTCCCCTTAGTTTATTATGCTTTGAGGTTTGGCGAGCTCTCACAGAATAACAGATGTCTTTTCATGACAATTCGGGCACTTCCAGTTCATTACATTTTATTTGGATTTCATTGAATCTGCTGTACAATTTGAACAAATCTGCCACAAATCCATTTTCTGTTAGAATGGATCCTGCAGAGATCAATTGTGAAAAAAGTTCCGCAAACACAACTTTTTTGTCCGTTGCTAAATAACTGATTTCTGCCGGATCTGTTTTTTTTTTTTTTAACATTGGAGTCTATGGATCGGTTAACGGATTGTCATTTAGTCAGCCATTTTTTTTTTTTACAGGATCCGTTACAAATGGAAGATAAATAGCAATCCGGTAACGGATCTTTTCTCCATAAACTTCAATGTTATAAAAATGGGGACGGCAGAAATCACTTTGCCAACAGATCTCTGCAGGATCCGATCTAAGGGACAGGACACGTGAACTGAGCCTTATTCTGTTGAAGCACCAATGGCGGGATCTCATGGTGCCGGCTTTACAGATCAGCCTTTGTGGACCAGAGGACGGATAAAGCCTTTATTCTTTCTGTCAACAACGAGAAGCCATTCATAACCGCATTTCAGACAAGTGAAATTGATCAGATAAGTCAGCCGATGTCAGGGAGGAGTATTTGTCACTTCATAATCCGCAGCCGGGCGCTGTCTTATAAATTCACGTCGATGGAATCACATCAGGCGGTGGGAGTCGATGTTATCCCTTCATCCATAATTGGTGTAGTCCTCTCCTGTCACAATTTACGTCCCTGTGATCTTTCCTCAGACTGACACGGAGAAAAGGACATCAAGCGCTGTCAGAAGCCACTGACGGGTGTATGTATCATAGAGCACTATAGCTGCACTTTGTACTGACGGATTAAGGGGTTACATTTCTAATGAGGCCCCAGCATGTGACGTGTATGAGAAAACGTAATCCTCTCGCCGCTATGGATCATATAGGATCCTTATGTTATCAGAAGCCCCATAGATTATGAAGGATTCCTGGGACGCAATGTATACATATTTTTGTAACACTGGTTAAAAATGCAAATGTGTAAAAGTAGCCATGGACCTATGACATGAATATTTTGTCCTAAAAATTGCATGCAAGTGTGCACTACATTGCAGTATAATCTCCATATGAGGAGTGTCCTCAAGAAGAACTGAGATCTGTGATTTATGGAAGAATTAGTCCAATCTATAATAACTAGAGACCAGCAAAATGATTTAATGTGAATCAAATTCATTTTAAATTTGTATGAATCTGTTGAATGCGGTACCGTATATACTCGAGTATAAGCCGACCCAAGTGTAAGCCGACCCAAGTATAAGCCGAGGACCCTAATTTTACCACAAAAGACTGGCAAACCTTATTGACTTGAGTATAAGCCTAGGGTGGGAAGTGCAGCAGCTACTGGTAAAAATAAAAATATATACCAATAAAATGTAATGTGCCCATCTTTGTCCCCCCTTGTAGTAATGTGCCCATCCTTCTGACCTATAGTAATGTGCCCCATCTTTGTCCCCCCTTGTAGCAATGTGCCCCATAGTAATGTGCCCCATCCTTGTGCCCCATAGTAATGTGCCCAACCTTCTAACCTATACTAATTGCCCCATTTTTGTTCCCCGTAGCAATGTGACCCATAGTAATGTGCCCCATCCTTGTGCCCCATAGTAATGTGTCCATCCTTTAGTAATGTGCCCTGCAGTAATGTTCCCCATTCTTTAGTAATGTCCCCATTCCCGTCCCCTTCTTGTCCCCTATTATGCCACTGTTCACACACACACACACACACACACAAACACACACACACACAAACACACACACACAAACACAATTCTTCTCACCTGCCCTCCATTCCCGCGGTGTCCTTACCTGCTTCATGCAGTCTGCAGGCACATAGACCCCCTCGGTGATCTTGTACGGTGCCCAGAGCGGCCGCTGCAGGATGATGTCATGGCTTTACTGCAGTTGAATGCTTTGGTGCGCTATAAAGCATTCGATTGCAGTAAAATCATGACGGCAGCGGCGGCGGCCCTGTGCACCAGACACGATTATTGAAGGGTTCTTCTTGCAGTCAGCAGGCACATAGACCCCTTTGTGATCTCGTCCGGTGCACAGGGCCACTACCGCTGCCGTCATGGGTTTACTGCAGTTGAATGCTTTACGGCGCCACAAAGCATTTAACTGCAGTAAAGGCATGACGGCAGCCTGCAGTGGCGGCTCCGTGCACTGGATGAGATCACCGAGGGGTCTATGTGCCTGCAAACTGTAACAAGCAGGTAAGGACACCGCAGGAACGGAGGACAGGTGAGAAGAATTTTTATATGGGAACCTCACTTGAGTATAAGCCGAGGGAGGCATCTTCAGCATACAAAAAATGGGCTGAAAATCTCAGCTTATACTTGGGTAGATACGGTAAATTCGGATAATTTCCAATTTTTTGCAAAATAGTCATTGCAATTTCACACATTGCAGAAGATTTTAGCAGTCAGAAAAAGCTAAAATTGACCTAAAATGTGGCTGGGCAGACCACCCCATAATGTCTTGCAGTTATCACATCACATGGTATAATGCATGTATATTATTGCCTCTATAAAAACAAAGGCATGGAATGCAGCAGCCATTGTGTGGTGAATATGGGTAATGCGAGGACATCACAGCTTAGCTATAGACATACGGAGAGAAAGCCACAAAATATTGAATAATGATGCTGAGATTATTTTTCTGTCCATACATTTTTTTACACATAATGTCATATGTATGTGGTAGACAGTTGTAGATTTAGACCCACTGAAATGCTGGACTATGAAGAATTGTAGGGTTTAACGTTAACCCATAACCAAGAAATTATGTTTAATCGTTAGAAGCCTCCAATGAGACTGTTGAAACCGTCTAGCTCATTGCCTGATAAAACACTGTATAATCTTAAGCTTCTTGCCTCCTTGCCACAAAATATCAAGTTCCTTGTCTTGTATAACCATGCATCTCAATGCCTCATGTTATGCTGTATAACTGTAAAGCTCATTGCCTCATGTTATAATAATGTATTATTGTCACGCTATTGGTTCATGTTATCACATATAACTGTCAAGCTTTTTGCCCCATGTCATACTGTCTGTGTGGGTTTCCTTTCACACTCCAAAGACATACGCCAATACGATTGATGAAACCATATCGCTCATTGTCTCCTGAAAGACTGTATAACCTTAAACTTCTTGACTCCTTCCCACAAAATATCAAGTTCCATGTCTGTATAACCATGCAGCTTGATGTCTCATGTTAAAGTGTATAACTATCAAGATTGTTACCTTATGTTATTATAATGAATAACTGTCAAGCTTGTCGCCTCATGTTATACTATATAACTGTCAAGCTTGTTGCCTCATGTTATACTATATAACTGTCAAGCTTGTTGCCTCATGTTATACTATATAACTGTCAAGCTTGTTGCCTCATGTTATACTGTATAACTGTCAAGCTTGTTGCCTCATGTTATACTGTATAACTGTCAAGCTTGTTGTCTCATGTTATACTATATAACTGTCAAGCTTGTCGCCTCATGTTATACTATATAACTGTCAAGCTTGTTGTCTCATGTTATACTGTATAACTGTCAAGCTTGTTGCCTCATGTTATACTGTATAACTGTCAAGCTTGTTGCCTCATGTTATAGTGTATAACTGTCAAGCTTGTTGCCTCATGTTATACTGTATAACTGTCAAGCTTGTTGCCTCATGTTATACTGTATAACTGTCAAGCTTGTTGTCTCATGTTATACTGTATAACTGTCAAGCTTGTTGCCTCATGTTATACTGTATAACTGTCAAGCTTGTTGCCTCATGTTATACTGTATAACTGTCAAGCTTGTTGTCTCATGTTATACTATATAACTGTCAAGCTTGTTGCCTCATGTTATACTATATAACTGTCAAGCTTGTTGCCTCATGTTATACTGTATAACTGTCAAGCTTGTTGTCTCATGTTATACTATATAACTGTCAAGCTTGTCGCCTCATGTTATACTATATAACTGTCAAGCTTGTTGTCTCATGTTATACTGTATAACTGTCAAGCTTGTTGCCTCATGTTATACTGTATAACTGTCAAGCTTGTTGCCTCATGTTATAGTGTATAACTGTCAAGCTTGTTGCCTCATGTTATACTGTATAACTGTCAAGCTTGTTGCCTCATGTTATACTGTATAACTGTCAAGCTTGTTGTCTCATGTTATACTGTATAACTGTCAAGCTTGTTGCCTCATGTTATACTGTATAACTGTCAAGCTAGTTGCTTCATGTTATAGTGTATAACTGTCAAGCTTGTTGCCTCATGTTATACTGTATAACTGTCAAGCTTGTTGCCTCATGTTATACTATATAACTGTCAAGCTTGTTGCCTCATGTTATACTGTATAACTGTCAAGCTTGTTGCCTCATGTTATACTGTATAACTGTCAAGCTTGTTGCCTCATGTTATACTATATAACTGTCAAGCTTGTTGCCTCATGTTATACTATATAACTGTCAAGCTTGTTGCCTCATGTTATACTGTATAACTGTCAAGCTTGTTGCCTCATGTTATACTGTATAACTGTCAAGCTTGTTGCCTCATGTTATACTGTATAACTATCAAGCTTGTTGCCTCATGTTATACTGTATAACTGTCAAGCTTGTTGCCTCATGTTATACTATATAACTGTCAAGCTTGTTGCCTCATGTTATACTGTATAACTGTCAAGCTTGTTGCCTCATGTTATACTGTATAACTGTCAAGCTTGTTGCCTCATGTTATACTATATAACTGTCAAGCTTGTTGCCTCATGTTATACTATATAACTGTCAAGCTTGTTGCCTCATGTTATACTGTATAACTGTCAAGCTTGTTGCCTCATGTTATACTGTATAACTATCAAGCTTGTTGCCTCATGTTATACTGTATAACTATCAAGCTTGTTGCCTCATGTTATACTGTATAACTATCAAGCTTGTTGCCTCATGTTATACTGTATAACTATCAAGCTTGTTGCCTCATGTTATACTATATAACTGTCAAGCTTATTGCCTCATGTTATACTATATAACTGTCAAGCTTGTTGCCTCATGTTATACTATATAACTGTCAAGCCTGTTGCCTCATGTTATACTGTATAACTGTCAAGCTTATTGCCTCATGTTATACTGTATAACTATCAAGCTTGTTGCCTCATGTTATACTGTATAACTGTCAAGCTTTTTGCCCCATGTCATACTGTCTGTGTGGGTTTCCTTTCACACTCCAAAGACATACGCCAATACGATTGATGAAACCATATCGCTCATTGTCTCCTGAAAGACTGTATAACCTTAAACTTCTTGACTCCTTCCCACAAAATATCAAGTTCCATGTCTGTATAACCATGCAGCTTGATGTCTCATGTTAAAGTGTATAACTATCAAGATTGTTACCTTATGTTATTATAATGAATAACTGTCAAGCTTGTCGCCTCATGTTATACTATATAACTGTCAAGCTTGTTGCCTCATGTTATACTATATAACTGTCAAGCTTGTTGCCTCATGTTATACTATATAACTGTCAAGCTTGTTGCCTCATGTTATACTGTATAACTGTCAAGCTTGTTGCCTCATGTTATACTATATAACTGTCAAGCTTGTTGCCTCATGTTATACTGTATAACTGTCAAGCTTGTTGTCTCATGTTATACTATATAACTGTCAAGCTTGTTGCCTCATGTTATACTATATAACTGTCAAGCTTGTTGCCTCATGTTATACTGTATAACTGTCAAGCTTGTTGTCTCATGTTATACTATATAACTGTCAAGCTTGTCGCCTCATGTTATACTATATAACTGTCAAGCTTGTTGTCTCATGTTATACTGTATAACTGTCAAGCTTGTTGCCTCATGTTATACTGTATAACTGTCAAGCTTGTTGCCTCATGTTATAGTGTATAACTGTCAAGCTTGTTGCCTCATGTTATACTGTATAACTGTCAAGCTTGTTGCCTCATGTTATACTGTATAACTGTCAAGCTTGTTGTCTCATGTTATACTGTATAACTGTCAAGCTTGTTGCCTCATGTTATACTGTATAACTGTCAAGCTTGTTGCCTCATGTTATACTGTATAACTGTCAAGCTTGTTGTCTCATGTTATACTATATAACTGTCAAGCTTGTTGCCTCATGTTATACTATATAACTGTCAAGCTTGTTGCCTCATGTTATACTGTATAACTGTCAAGCTTGTTGTCTCATGTTATACTATATAACTGTCAAGCTTGTTGCCTCATGTTATACTGTATAACTGTCAAGCTTGTTGCCTCATGTTATACTGTATAACTGTCAAGCTTGTTGTCTCATGTTATACTATATAACTGTCAAGCTTGTTGCCTCATGTTATACTATATAACTGTCAAGCTTGTCGCCTCATGTTATACTATATAACTGTCAAGCTTGTTGTCTCATGTTATACTGTATAACTGTCAAGCTTGTTGCCTCATGTTATACTGTATAACTGTCAAGCTTGTTGCCTCATGTTATAGTGTATAACTGTCAAGCTTGTTGCCTCATGTTATACTGTATAACTGTCAAGCTTGTTGCCTCATGTTATACTGTATAACTGTCAAGCTTGTTGTCTCATGTTATACTGTATAACTGTCAAGCTTGTTGCCTCATGTTATACTGTATAACTGTCAAGCTAGTTGCCTCATGTTATAGTGTATAACTGTCAAGCTTGTTGCCTCATGTTATACTGTATAACTGTCAAGCTTGTTGCCTCATGTTATACTATATAACTGTCAAGCTTGTTGCCTCATGTTATACTGTATAACTGTCAAGCTTGTTGCCTCATGTTATACTGTATAACTGTCAAGCTTGTTGCCTCATGTTATACTATATAACTGTCAAGCTTGTTGCCTCATGTTATACTATATAACTGTCAAGCTTGTTGCCTCATGTTATACTGTATAACTGTCAAGCTTGTTGCCTCATGTTATACTGTATAACTGTCAAGCTTGTTGCCTCATGTTATACTGTATAACTATCAAGCTTGTTGCCTCATGTTATACTGTATAACTGTCAAGCTTGTTGCCTCATGTTATACTATATAACTGTCAAGCTTGTTGCCTCATGTTATACTGTATAACTGTCAAGCTTGTTGCCTCATGTTATACTGTATAACTGTCAAGCTTGTTGCCTCATGTTATACTATATAACTGTCAAGCTTGTTGCCTCATGTTATACTATATAACTGTCAAGCTTGTTGCCTCATGTTATACTGTATAACTGTCAAGCTTGTTGCCTCATGTTATACTGTATAACTATCAAGCTTGTTGCCTCATGTTATACTGTATAACTATCAAGCTTGTTGCCTCATGTTATACTGTATAACTATCAAGCTTGTTGCCTCATGTTATACTATATAACTGTCAAGCTTATTGCCTCATGTTATACTATATAACTGTCAAGCTTGTTGCCTCATGTTATACTATATAACTGTCAAGCCTGTTGCCTCATGTTATACTGTATAACTGTCAAGCTTATTGCCTCATGTTATACTGTATAACTATCAAGCTTGTTGCCTCATGTTATACTGTATAACTGTCAAGCTTTTTGCCCCATGTCATACTGTCTGTGTGGGTTTCCTTTCACACTCCAAAGACATACGCCAATACGATTGATGAAACCATATCGCTCATTGTCTCCTGAAAGACTGTATAACCTTAAACTTCTTGACTCCTTCCCACAAAATATCAAGTTCCATGTCTGTATAACCATGCAGCTTGATGTCTCATGTTAAAGTGTATAACTATCAAGATTGTTACCTTATGTTATTATAATGAATAACTGTCAAGCTTGTCGCCTCATGTTATACTATATAACTGTCAAGCTTGTTGTCTCATGTTATCTATATATATAATTGCCTTATTCTGTCTGTCTGTCTGTCATGCTCCAAAATTGTGTCACGGTGACATGTCCTTACGGTGACACAAAGCTGATTGGCCGCTGGGTTCGCCATGGCCCCGCCCCCCCACACGGATTGGCCTCTCGCCCCGGCTCTCTGCAGGCCCCGCCCCCCTCACGCAATGCACGCTCGCTCTGGCCCCGCACCCCGCACGCATTCCCCCAACTGACACGGAGCCACAGGTGAGTACACACTCACACACACACACACACACACACACACACACACATCACACTCACTCATCACACTCACACACTCACAACATCCTGGGATATCGCTTGCTTCTCGGCCGTGATACTGTGGTGTGAGCTTTCAGGACCTGCCGGAGGATCACATGGCCAGAAGCATGTGGTATCTCCGGATGTTGTGAGTATGAGCGCGTATGTGCGATATCGTCAGTGTCTGTGTGTGTGAGTGGATGCGATCGGGTGTGTGTGAGTGGATGCGATCAGGTGTGTGTAAGTGGATGCGATCGGGTGTGTGTGAGTGGATGCGATCGGGTGTGTGTGAGTGGATGCGATCGGGTGTGTGTGAGTAGATGCGATCGGGTGTGTGTGAGTGGATGCGATCGGGTGTGTGTGAGTGGATGCGATCGGGTGTGTGAGTGTCGGCAGAGGAGCACGGCGTGCTGGAGGAGGCTGGGAGCAGAGAGGCTGATCTTGGGGAAGGCTGGGAGGGGGAGGCTGATGCTGGGGGAGACTGGGAGGGGAAGGCTGATGCTAAAGGAGGCTGGGAGGAAGGAGGCTGGGAGGAGAGAGGCTGATCCTGGGGAAGGCTGGGAAATGGAGGCTGATGCTGAGGGAGGCTGGAAGGAGAGAGGCTGATGCTGGGAGAGGCTGGAAGGAGAGAGGCTGAGGCTGGGAGGAGAGAGGCTGATGCTGGGGAAGGCTGATGCTGAGGGAGGCTGGGAGGGGAAAGCTGATGCTGGGGAAGGCTGGGAGGACGGAGGCTGGGAGGAGAGAGGCTGATCCTGGGGAAGGCTGGGAGAGGGAGGCTGATGCTGGGGGAAGGTTGGAAGGAGAGAGGCTGATGCTGGCGGAGGCTGAGGCTGGGAGGAGAGAGGCTGATCCTGGGGAAGGCTGGGAGAGGGAGCCTGATGCTGGGGGAGGCTGCAAGGAGAGTGGCTGATGCTGGGGGAGGCTGGAAGAAGAGAGGCTGATGCTGGGGGAGGCTGGGAGGACAGAGGCTGATGCTGGGGAAGGCTGGGAGGAGAGAGGCTGATGCTGGGGACAGAGAGGAGAGGCTGATGCTGGGAGGAGAGAGGCTGATGCTGGGAGGAGAGAGGCTGATGCTGGGATGAGAGAGGCTGATGCTGGGAGGAGAGAGGCTGATGCTGGGGGAGGCTGGGAGGGGGAGGCTGATGCTGGGGGAGGCTGGGACGAGGGAGGCTGATGCTGGTGGAGGCTGATGCTGGTGGAGGCTGATGCTTGGGGAGGCTGATGCTGGGGGAGGCTGGAAGGAAAGAGGCTGATGCTGGTGGAGGCTGATGCTTGGGGAGGCTGATGCTGGGGGAGACTGGGAGGGGAAAGCTGATGCTGAGGGAGGCTGGGAGGGGGAGGCTGGGAGGAAGGAGGCTGGGAGGAGAGAGGCTGATCCTCGGGAAGGCTGGGAAGGGGAGGCTGATGCTGAGGGAGGCTGGAAGGAGAGAGGCTGATGCTGGGGGAGGCTGGAAGGAGAGAGGCTGAGGCTGGGACGAGAGAGGCTGATGCTGGGGAAGGCTGATGCTGAGGGAGGCTGGGAGGGGAAAGCTGATGCTGGGGAAGGCTGGGAGGACGGAGGCTGGGAGGAGAGAGGCTGATCCTGGGGAAGGCTGGGAGAGGGAGGCTGATGCTGGGGGAGGCTGGAAGGAGAGAGGCTGATGCTGGCGGAGGCTGATGCTGGGGGAGGCTGGAAGGAGAGAGGCTGATGCTGGTGGAGGGCAATTATATATATAGATTATTCAATCTGCTAACAAACATACACATTCTAGACTACCCGATGCGTTAGAATCGGGCCACCTTCTAGTCTATATATATAATTGCCTTATTCTGTCTGTCTGTCTGTCTGTCTGTCTATCTGTCTGTCTGTCATGCTCCGAAATTGTGTCCTTACGGTGACACAAAGCTGATTGGCCGCTGGGCTCGCCATGGCCCCGCCCCCCCACACGGATTGGCCTCTCGCCCCGGCTCTCTGCAGGCCCCGCCCCCCTCACGCAATGCACGCTCGCTCTGGCCGCCCAACTGACACGGGGCTCCGATTCCCAGGTGAGTACACACACATCAGATCACACTCACTCTCACACTCACTCTCACACACACCTCACACATCACAACATGCTGGGATATCGCTTGCTTCTACACCGGCTCCGTCAGGATCCCAGCAGCGCCAGACATAACCTTGCGATGCTGGGATCTTAACGGAGGCCGTGAAAGCTGGTAACCATTATACACATCGGGTAACTAAGGTCCCTTAGTTACCCGATGTGTATCATAGTTACCAGTGTACACCGGCTCACACTCACTCTCACACACATCACATCGCATCCACACATCAAGGTCCTGCAGCTGCGGAACATACATAACATAACAGCACACACATAACAGCACACACACACACAAATCAGATCACACTCACCCTCACACACACACATCACATCGCATCCAAATACTCACAACATCCTGGGATATCGCTTGCTTCTCGGCGGCGATATTGTGCTGTTGTGAGCTTCCAGGACCTGACGGAGGATCACATGGCCAGAAGCATGTGATATCCCCGGATGTTGTGAGTATCAGCGCGTATGTGCAATATCGTCAGTGTCTGTGTGTGTGAGTGTATGCGATCGGGTGTGTGTGAGTGTATGCGATCGGGTGTGTGTGAGTGTATGCGATCGGGTGTGTGTGAGTGGATGCGATCGGGTGTGTGTGAGTGTATGCGATCGGGTGTGTGTGAGTGTATGCGATCGGGTGTGTGTGAGTGTATGCGATCGGGTGTGTGTGAGTGTATGCGATCGGGTGTGTGTGAGTGTATGCGATCGGGTGTGTGTGAGTGGATGCGATCGGTTGTGTGTGTGAGTGGATGCGATCGGTTGTGTGGGTGAGTGGATGCGATCGGTTGTGTGGGTGAGTGGATGCGATCGGTTGTGTGGGTGAGTGGATGCGATCGGGTGTGGGTAAGTGTCGGCAGAGGAGCACGGCGTGCTGGAGGAGGCTGGGAGCAGAGAGGCTGATCTTGGGGAAGGCTGGGAGGGGGAGGCTGATGCTGAGGGAGGCTGGAAGGAGAGAGGCTGAGCAAACGTGCTCCATCCGCCATACTGCGCACTCCCCATCGTGCTGCATCCCCCATGCTGCGCACTCCCAAACGTGCTCCATCCGCCATGCTGCGCACTCCCCATCGTGCTCTATCCGCCATGCTGCACACTCCCAAACGTGCTCCATCCGCCATGCTGCGCACTCCCAAACGTGCTCCATCCGCCATACTGCGCACTCCCCATCGTGCTCTATCCGCCATGCTGCACACTCCCAAACGTGCTCCATCCCCCATGCTGCGCACTCCCAAACGTGCTTCATCCGCCATGCTGCGCACTCCCCATCGTGCTCTATCCACCATGCTGCACACTCCCAAAAGTGCTCCATCCGCCATGCTGCGCACCCCCCATCATGCTCCATCCGCCATGCTGCGCACTCCCAAACGTGCTCCATCCGCCATGCTGCGCACTCCCAAACGTGCTCCATCCGCCATGCTGCGCACTCCCAAACGTGGTCCATCCGCCATGCTGCGCACTCCCAAACGTGGTCCATCCGCCATGCTGCGCACTCCCAAACGTGGTCCATCCGCCATGCTGCGCACTCCCAAACGTGCTCCATCCGCCATACTGCGCACTCCCAAACGTGCTCCATCCGCCATACTGCGCACTCCCCATCGTGCACCATCCGGCATGCTGCGCACTCCCAAGCGGATGGAGCATGATGGGGGGTGCGCAGCATGGCGGATGGAGCACGTTTGGGAGTGCGCAGCATGGCGGATGGAGCACGTTTGGGAGTGCGCAGCATGACGGATGGAGCACGTTTGGGAGTGCGCAGCATGACGGATGGAGCACGTTTGGGAGTGCGCAGCATGCCGGATGGTGCACGATGGGGAGTGCGCAGTATGGCGGATGGAGCACGTTTGGGAGTGCGCAGTATGGCGGATGGAGCACGTTTGGGAGTGCGCAGCATGGCGGATGGAGCACGTTTGGGAGTGCGCAGCATGGCGGATGGACCACGTTTGGGAGTGCGCAGCATGGCGGATGGAGCACGTTTGGGAGTGCGCAGCATGGCGGATGGAGCACGTTTGGGAGTGCGCAGCATGGCGGATGGAGCACGTTTGGGAGTGCGCAGCATGGCGGATGGAGCACGTTTGGGAGTGCGCAGCATGCCGGATGGTGCACGATGGGGAGTGCGCAGTATGGCGGATGGAGCACGTTTGGGAGTGCGCAGCATGGCGGATGGAGCACGTTTGGGAGTGCGCAGCATGGCGGATGGACCACGTTTGGGAGTGCGCAGCATGGCGGATGGACCACGTTTGGGAGTGCGCAGCATGGCGGATGGAGCACGTTTGGGAGTGCGCAGCATGGCGGATGGAGCACGTTTGGGAGTGCGCAGCATGGCGGATGGAGCACGTTTGGGAGTGCGCAGCATGGCGGATGGAGCACGTTTGGGAGTGCGCAGCATGGCGGATGGAGCACGTTTGGGAGTGCGCAGCATGCCGGATGGTGCACGATGGGGAGTGCGCAGTATGGCGGATGGAGCACGTTTGGGAGTGCGCAGTATGGCGGATGGAGCACGTTTGGGAGTGCGCAGCATGGCGGATGGAGCACGTTTGGGAGTGCGCAGCATGGCGGATGGACCACGTTTGGGAGTGCGCAGCATGGCGGATGGAGCACGTTTGGGAGTGCGCAGCATGGCGGATGGAGCACGTTTGGGAGTGCGCAGCATGGCGGGTGGAGCACGTTTGGGAGTGCGCAGCATGGCGGATGGAGCATGATAGGGGGTGCGCAGCATGGCGGATGGAGCACGTTTGGGAGTGCGCAGCATGGCGGATGGAGCACGTTTGGGAGTGTGCAGCATGGCGGATAGAGCACGATGGGGAGTGCGCAGCATGGCGGATGGAGCACGTTTGGGAGTGCGCAGCATGGGGGATGCAGCACGATGGGGAGTGCGCAGTATGGCGGATGGAGCACGTTTGGGAGTGCGCAGCATGGCGGATGGAGCACGTTTGGGAGTGCGCAGCATGGGGGATGCAGCACGATGGGGGGTGCGCAGCATGGGGGATGGAGCACGATGGGAGGTGCACACCTCCCCCCAACACACACACACACGCGCACTGCACAACACACACACACACTAGGAATCACAAACAACGCCCTACACAGACACCCACACACACAGACAACGCTGCACACACAAATATACGCACATACTGCACAACACACACATTGCTCAAAACATACCTCCCCCAAAACACACCACACACACAAACCGCACAACACACACACACACACACAACGCTACAGACACACAGCGCTCCACAAACAACGCAACACACGCAACACACATACAACACCGCTCTCACCCCCCGCGACACTCAGAACATGTACAGCGCCCTACACAAACACTTGGTAACTACACACAACAACATCTATATATATATATATATATATATATATATATATATAACAAAAATCATACATGAACTACACAATACGTAAATTCTAGAATACCCGATGCGTAGAATCGGGCCACCTTCTAGTACTGTATAACTGTCAAGCTTGTTGCCTCATGTTATACTGTATAACTGTCAAGCTTGTTGTCTCATGTTATACTGTATAACTGTCAAGCTTGTTGCCTCATGTTATACTGTATAACTGTCAAGCTTGTTGCCTCATGTTATACTATATAACTGTCAAGCTTGTTGCCTCGTGTTATACTGTATAACTATCAAGCTTGTTGTCTCATGTTATACTGTATAACTATCAAGCTTATTGCCTCATGTTATACTGTATAACTATCAAGCTTGTTGCCTCATGTTATACTGTATAACTATCAAGCTTGTTGCCTCATGTTATACTGTATAACTATCAAGCTTGTTGCCTCATGTTATACTATATAACTGTCAAGCTTATTGCCTCATGTTATACTGTATAACTGTCAAGCCTGTTGCCTCATGTTATACTGTATAACTGTCAAGCTTATTGCCTCATGTTATACTGTATAACTATCAAGCTTGTTGCCTCATGTTATACTGTATAACTGTCAAGCTTGTTGCCTCATGTTATACTATATAACTGTCAAGCTTATTGCCTAATTTTATAATGTATAGCTATCAAGCTTGTTGTCTCATGTTATACTGTATAACTGTCAAGCTTGTTGTCTCATGTTATAATGTATAACTATAAATCTCATTGCCTCATGTTATACTGTATAACTGTCAAGCTTGTTGCCTCATGTGTTATGATCCGGAACCATGGAAGACCACCACAAATCATTGGCAAAAGGTGACAAGAGCATTGGCAACTAATCTGGCCGCCATCCCCTTACTAACCATCACAACTAGAAGTAGCCGAGGGGTGAACAAACATCCTGTGCACCGCGAACCCAGCCGGAGAACTAACTATCCTAAAGGTAGGAAAGATGAATAACTCTCTACCTCAGAAAATAGACAAGAATAGCGAGCCCCCCACATTCAAAGACTGCGGTGATATAGTATAGATAGTATATATATATATATATATATATATATATAGTATAGTATACACAATACACAGGTAGAAGACAGGATTAGCAAAGGTGAGGCCCCCGCTGACTAAAATAGGAAAGGACAGTAAAGGGACTGATGGTGGCCAGAGAAAAACCCTGCAAAATACCAACTTCCTGATAGTACAAAAATGCCCTCAGATCGCTCGATCTGAACTCCGTCCTATATCAGGTGCCCTTGTCATACCAATGAACAGAAAACAAGAATTATAACAAATTCAACAAGCCACAAACACATGGACCCAAAGGAGCTATACTCCACACAGAACTGCAGGGAGTTCCTCAACAATCCACTAAGGGGGAAAATCCCTGGAAGGAAATAAACTGAAACCAACCACAACAAATGACAAACTCAGATAAGCAAAAGAACCAGACAATAAATAAAGAGCAAGCACTTATCTGGAGTAGATGTGGTGTAAAGCAGGATTAAGCAGGCTGGAGATACAAAGAACAACTGACATCTGGCAACAGCCTGCAATCAGACCATGACTTAAATAAGCAGAGAGTCAGCAAAGGAAACACCCACTGCACAACACACCTGGTCCAAGTCCAAACCATTCCTGGCCACCAGAGGGAGCCTCCCAGCAGCCAAAACATAACTAATATTCACAACAGTACCCCCCCTTGAGGAGGGGTCACCGAACCCTCACCCACGCAACCGGGTCTCTTGGGATGAGCATGATGGAAGGCGCGAACCAACCTGTCCGCATGAATGTCAGAAGCCACAACCCAAGAGTTATCCTCCTGCCCATAACCCTTCCATTTCACAAGGTACTGAAGCTAACGCCTACTGCGACAGGAATCCAGAATTTTTTCAACCTCATACTCCAGATCCCCTTGTACCAAAACAGGGTCAGGAGGCGCTGCTGCAGGAACTGCTGGCTCCACATGTTTCTTCAACAAGGACTTATGGAAGACATTGTGAATCTTAAATGACGCAGGCAGAGTCAAACGGAAAGATACAGGGTTAATAATCTCCGAAATCTTATAAGGTCCAATAAATCTGGGCTTAAATTTAGGAGATGGAACTCTCATAGGAATATTTTTAGAGGACAACCACACCATGTCCCCTACTTTAAACCGGGGACCAACAGTCCGACGCCGGTTGGCAAACTTTTGGGCAGTTTCTTGGGACTGAAACAATTTATCCACTACCTGCCCCCAAATCTGCTGCATTCTATTGACCACCGAATCCACCCCAGGACAGTCAGACGCTTCAAGCTGCCCTGAGAGGAACCTAGGGTGATACCCAAAATTGCAGAAAAAGGGGGACACCAATGTGGTAGAGCTAGCTCTATTGTTAAGGGCAAATTCAGCCAAAGGCAAAAACGAAACCCAGTCATCCTGATCCGCAGAAACAAAACACCGTAAATAGGTCTCTAGGGTCTGGTTAGCCCTTTCAGTCTGACCATTGGTCTGAGGATGAAACGCCGAGGAGAAAGACAGCTGAACACCCAATTTGGAGCAAAAAATCCTCCAAAACCTGGATACAAACTGCACTCATCTGTCAGAAACAATGTTTTAGGGAACACCATGCAAACGAACAACATGTTGGAAAAACAAAGGCACCAACTCTGATTAAGACGGCAACTTAGATAGGGGAACCAAGTGGACCATCTTGGAGAATCTGTCACAGATCACCCAAATCACTGTCATTTTCTGAGAGACGGGAAGCTCTGAAATAAAATCCATAGAGATGTGCGTCCAAGGTTTCTTAGGTACAGGCAAAGGCAATAATAGCCCACTAGAACGTGAACAACAGGGCTTGGACCTAGAACAAACTCCACACGACTGCACAAAACGACGGACATCTCGGGACAGGGAAGGCCACCAAAAAGAGCGTCTCACAAGATCCCGAGAACCAAAAATGCTAGGATGACCCGCCAAAACAGAGCAATGAACCTCAGAGACAACTCGGTCTCTCCATTGCTCCGGGACAAACAGTTTCCCTGTAGGACATCTCTCAGGTTTATTCCCCTGAAATTCCGCCAGTGCCAACCGCAGATCAGGCGAAATAGCCGAGAAAACTACACCATCATTCAGGATAGTAGACGGTTCGACAACCTCCAAAGTGTCCGCGCAGAAACTCCTGGAAAGGGCATCGGCCTTAACATTCTTGGTGCCCGGCAAAAAAGAGACCACAAAATTAAACCGGGTAAAAAACAAAGCCCACCTGGCCTGCCGAGGATTCAACCTCATGGCCGATTCCAGATAGATGAGATTCTTGTGGTCCGTAAGCACCACAACTTGATACCTAGCCCCCTCCAACCAATGCCTCCACTCTTCAAATGCCCACTTCATAGCCAATAATTACCGGTTCCCCACATGATAATTCCGTTCAGAAGGAGCAAACTTCCGAGAGAAAAAGGCACAGGGCTTAAGTTTACCCGAAGTAGCGTCTTGTTGAGACAGAACAGCACCTGCTCCGATCTCTGAGGCATCGATCTCAACTTGAAATGGGCGAGACACATCAGGTTGCTGCAGAACTGGGGCAGAAGTGAATCGCCTTTTAAGCTCCTGGAAGGCCACAATAGCCTCAGAGGTCCAATGCTCAGCATCAGCTCCCTTCTTTGTCAAATCCGTCAGAGGTTTGACAATGGCAGAAAAATTGGCTATAAATTTACGGTAAAAATTAGCAAACCCCAAAAACCACTGCAGGGATTTTAGAGAAGTCGGTTGCACCCAGTCGTAAATAGCCTGAACCTTAACCGGGTCCATTTCGATAGCGGAGGGAGACAGGATGAAGCCCAAAAAGGAAATCCTTTGCACCCCAAAGAGGCACTTTGACCCCTTAACGTACAGTGCATTATCCTTAAGTATCTGAAAAACATCCCGTACTTGCCCAACATGAGAGTCCCAATCATCAGAAAAAATCAAGATGTCATCCAAATACACAATCAAAAATTTACCAATAAGGTCCCGAAAAATATCATTCATGAAGGCCTGGAAGACGGAGGGTGCATTAGTGAGCCCAAAAGGCATCACTAGGTACTCAAAATGCCCCTCAGGAGTATTAAAAGCCGTCTTCCATTCATCACCCTCCTTAATACGGATGAGATTATACGCACCCTTGAGATCCAGTTTCATAAACCATTTGGCACTCTTCACTCTAGAGAACAGATCAGACATCAGAGGCAAAGGGTACTGATATTTAACCGTAATTTTATTAAGAATACGGTAATCAAAGGCCTCAATGAACCATCTTTCTTAGCAACAAAGAAGAAGCCAGCACCCAAAGGAGAAGATGAGGGCCGAATGTGCCCCTTCTCCAATGATTCTCTGATGTATGACCGCATGGCATCATGTTCGGGCACAGACAAGTTGAAAATCCGCCCCTTGGGAAATTTACAACCTGGCACCAACTCAATGGCACAGTCACAGTCCCGGTGTGGGGGCAGAGAATCAGATTTCTGGTCATTAAATACATCACGGAAATCAAACAAGAGGGCCGGAACATCAACTGCCTGAGCAGACGTGGACGACACGGAAAGGTCCTGATGCAAACCTTGACAACCCCAACTAGCTACCGACAAGGATCTCCAGTCAAGAACTGGATTATGGGTCTGCAACCACGGAAATCCCAGTACCAAGGTATCCTGTAGATTATGCAATACTAAAAATGTACAAGTTTCCTGATGCGCTGGTGCAACTCTCATAGGCACCTGGGTCCAAAATTGGGGTTTATGTTCTGCCAAAGGGGTAGCATCAATGCCCCTTAAAGGAATAGGAGTTTGCAAAGGAACATGGGGAAACCACAATCCCTAGCAAACCCAAAATCCATCAAATTGAGCGCTGCCCCTGAGTCCACAAAGGCAAATGCAGAAAAAGAAGACAATGAGCAAATCAATGTGACAGACAAAAGAAACTTTGGTTGCAAAGAACCCACAGTAACAGAAGTAGCCAATCTCCTTTCACGTTTAGGGCAGACAGAGATGTTATGAGAAGCGTCTCCACAATAGAAGCACAGTCTATTCTTCCGTCTGAACCCCTGCCGACTAGCATTAGAAAGGACCCTATCACACTCCATAGGCTCCAAAGGCTGTTCCACAGGCACAAAACCAGCAGGTATCTTCCTGCGTTCACGTAAACGCCTATCAATCGGAATGGCCAAGGTCATAGAGGCATCAAGACTAGAAGGGATGGGAAATCCTACCATTACATCCTTCACAGCATCAGCAATACCCTTGCGAAAAAGAGCCGCAAACGCATCATCATTCCATTTGGTAAGGACCGCCCACTTTCGAAATTTCTGACAGAACGTTTCTGCAGAATCCAAACCCTGAGTTAAGGACAACAAGACCTTTTCTGCTTGGTCCACAATATTGGGTTCGTCATATAATAATCCCAAGGCCTGAAAAAAGGAGTCCACATCATTGAGAATCGGATCATCAGACGCTAAAGAGAAGGCCCAGTCCTGAGGGTCACCACGCAGCAAGGAGATAACAATCTTAACTTGCTGTACGGGATTCCCTGAGGACTTAGGGCGCAGGTCAAAAAATAATTTACAATTATTTTTGAAGCTCAAAAATCTTGCCCTATCTCCCGAAAAAAATTCAGGAACAGGAATCTTAGGCTCTGCAAGGGGAGTCTGTGCAAGATAAGACTCTATACGACGAACCTTAGCATCAAGATGAGCAACACGCTCACCCAATTCATCCATGCTAGAAAAAGAAATCTTCCACAGAACCCAAAGAAGAAGAGGAAAAACACCAAAAAAAAAAAAATATTTTCTCAGCAGTTTTTTTTTTTTCTTTTTAAAAGTACCCTTTAAATTTGTTGGCCGGATGTACTGTTATGATTCGGAACCATGGAAGACCACCACAAATCATTGGCAAAAAGGTGACAAGAGCATTGGCAACTAATCTGGCCGCTATCCCCTTACTAACCATCACAACTAGAAGTAGCCGAGGGGTGAACTAACATCCTGTGCACCGCGAACCCAGCCGGAGAACTAACTATCCTAAAGGTAGGAAAGATGAATAACTCTCTGCCTCAGAAAATAGACAAGAATAGCAAGCCCCCCACATTCAAAGACTGCGGTGATATAAGAAAAACACAATACACAGGTAGATGACAGGATTAGCAAAAGGTGAGGCCCCCGCTGACTAAAATAGGAAAGGACAGGAAAGGGACTGATGGTGGCCAGAGAAAAACCCTGCAAAATACCAACTTCCTGATAGTACAAAAATGCCCTCAGATCGCTCGATCTGAACTCTGTCCTATACCAGGTGCCATTGTCATACCAATGAACAGAAAACAAGAATTATAACAAATTCAACAAGCCACAAACACATGGACCCAAAGGAGCTATACTCCACACAGAACTGCAGGGAGTTCCTCAACAATCCACTGAGGGGGAAAATCCCTGGAAGGAAATAAACTGAAACCAACCACAACAAATGACAAACCCAGATAAGCAAAAGAACCAGACAATAAATAAAGAGCAAGCACTTATCTGGAGTAGATGTGGTGTAGAGCAGGATTAAGCAGGCTGGAGATACAAAGAACAACTGACATCCGGCAACAGCCTGCAATCAGACCAGGACTTAAATAAGCAGAGAGTCAGCAAAGGAAACACCCACTGCACAACACACCTGGTCCAAGTCCAAACCATTCCTGGCCACCAGAGGGAGCCTCCCAGCAGCCAAGACATAACTAACATTCACAACACTCATGTTATACTGTATAACTATAAATCTCATTGCCTCATGTTATACTGTATAACTATCAAGCTTGTTGCCTCATGTTATACTATATAACTGTCAAGCTTATTGCCTCATGTTATACTGTATAACTATCAAGCTTGTTGCCTCATGTTATACTAGATAACTGACAAGTTTGATGCCTCATGTTATACTATATAACTGTCAAGCTTATTGCCTCATGTTATACTGTATAACTATCAAGCTTGTTGCCTCATGTTATACTAGATAACTGACAAGTTTGATGCCTCATGTTATACTATATAACTGTCAAGCTTGTTGCCTCATGTTATACTATATAACTGACAAGCTTGTTGTCTCATGTTATAGTGTATAACTGTCAAGCTTGTCGCCTCATGTTATAATGTATAACTATCAAGCTTGTTGTCTCATACAAGACTCTATAAACATAAAGCTCCTTACCACAAACCACCCAGCTCTTTGTCTGTATAACCATAAAGCTCGGTGCCTCATGTAAGACAGTATAACCATCAAGCTCATTGCCTGCCTATGAGTATAGCTGTTAAATTATCACTTGTGAGTGACTGCAATACTTTCACAGTCAAAGTGGGAAATTATTCTGCCACCAAGGGCTGCTACATCCTATATTATATTTAAAATAACACATAACCATCATCCCCCCCTTACAGCCGGACCCCTGATACAACCTTACAAAAAAGGATTAATCGATGTCAATTACCAAATTTTATTGCAAAATGTCTACAACTGAAGCATGTAGACTTGGAAGCATAGGACTGCTGCTTAGCAATTGTGTGGTACAATAGATTGAATATTTCAGAATTGCTGTTTTTTATTTCCATAAAGGCATAAATCCCCATTACATCCAAATCCCCAGCACTGCTACTTACAACCCAATGATATAAACGTCCCACAGTCTGGCTGCAGCTGCCATCTAGATAAATTAGCAGTGGGGTCCATTACTTGTCCGGTCGGTGTTGTTACATCTTTTGCGTGAGTAACCCTGCAGAATACAACACAAGTGACTAAATGATACTGAAGGCACAAAGCAAAATGTACATGGTCAACAAGTACAACTGGAAAGGTCAGGCGTTAATTAAATAATCCATCACCTTGGGGAAGAAAGTGGTTAGTGACTGTGACAACAAGCGGCAGAAATATTAAAAGGTCACGGAATGAGTTACTGCGACCTCCTGTTTGTTTAAGAATCATATCAATATGGACTGTGCCGCCGCTCGAAAGCGGAGACTGAGAGGTATATAAACCACCCAAACGTCTGGGAGATGTGCGCTGTACAGGTATGTAGCGCTTTACTAAATAACCACCGCCAGAATACAATTGTAAATGGAACATATCAATATTTCAGAATCAGTTCTTACATTCTAAGCCCTGGTCTGAAAATAAATAAAAAATAAAAATAAAGAGTTTTGCTAAGTTAGAAAAAAATGTTCTTTACATTATGTGGACAATTGGTCAACATGTGTGCACCACTTGAGGAGACAGGGACCAGGGCCGGCTCCAGGTTTTCGTGGGCGCCTGCGAAAAACTGTCAGTGGGCCCCTTTACTACACCCCCTGCAAAAAATACATTTCTAAATACATATATATATATATATATATATTTATATATATATATATACATATATATATATAATTGTATGTGCAGGAGAACCACTGGTACCAGTCCAGCACACATACTTTGGAGGAGTATAGTATAATTAAGAATACAGTGAGAGACAAGATTAATTGAACTTAGTTAATTTCTTAAAAACTGCATAAGTGATGCTTATCATCCAAGACAAGCATTAGAAGGTTGGAGGACTACATAGACTCCCTGACAAAAGTTCTGTCGCTTATCCATGCTATGTAAATAAAAGCTTATAACCTGACTTTAAATTCATCCATTGGTTTTATAAATTACTCTTTTTAAAGCTGAAACCCTCCCAAGTTTGGTTTAGATTATGACAGTAAAGTTGCTGCAAAGCTGAAATATTGATCATTTAATGAACACAGAAAGGTCAGATTTTGGCAAGACAAAAGTTTTGTCGCCCACAGAATGTAATGTGAAATTCAAACAAATAATTAACTTCTAATACAAAGATATGTTGCATAACATTGGTGAATGAAGTTGTGGTGCTATTAGAGCCATATTTAATATTTTGTGTGACTTCCATGAGCTTGATGGACTGCATCCATGATTCATACAATTTATTGATGAAGTCATCAGGAATAGCAAAGAATGCAGTCTACATGCCCCCCAGAGTTCATCTAGATTCTTTGGTTTTGTCTTCCAAGCTTCCTCTTTCATCCTACCCCAAACATGCTCAATGATGTTCCTGTCTGGTGACTGGGCTGGCCAGTCCTTGAGCACCTTGATCTTCTTTGCTAGGAGGAACTTTGTTGTAGAGATGGATGTATGAGATGGAGCACCATCCTGCTGCAGAATTTGACCTCTTTTATGATTGGGAATGTAAGAGGTAGCTAATACTTCTTGATATTTTAGGCTATAGATGTTGCCTTCCACCTTGCAAATGTTTCACACACCCCCATCCTGAATGTAACCCCAGACCATGATCTTTCCACCACCAAACTTAACTGTTTTCTAGGTGTATTTTGGATCCATACGGGCTCCAGTAGATCTCCTGCAGTATTTACGGTGGCTGTGGGGTAATTCAACTGAAGATTCAGCAGAGAAATCCACCTTCAGCCACTTTTCCAGCGTCCATCTGTTTAGCAGGCTGTGGGACTTGGCAAATTCTGCACAGGTTTTTAATTGCCTTTTGTTTAGTGCTGGCTTCTGGGCACTGATTCGACCATGGAGGCCATTTTGAGACAGAATCCTACAAACTGTTCTAGTTAACACAGGGACTTGAGGTGACCAGGCCTGTTGGAGCTCTGCTGCAGTGGAAGAAGGGTTGGCTTTGGATTTTCTAACCAACAAATGTTCCTCTTGAGCAGTTATCTTGTGGGGTCTACCGGACCTAGGCTTGTCAAAAACATCTCCAGTCTCTTCAAATCTTTTTTTAATTCTTTGTACTTGATGCTGAGACACATTAAAGGTGCCAGCCACCTCTGCAGTGGATCTAGTCTTCAGTGTCTTGATAATCAAGGCTTTGGTCAAAGGGTGGATTTTTGGCATGTTATCAGAGGTCAAGTTGCAGTTCAAGTAAAGGTCTGGGGTGCTGGGTTTCTTTTTCTACACACCCACTAATTAACCGATCATTTAGTGAGCACAGGTGAGGATGTAAACTAGGATTGGGTGCATTATATGACAAGGCGACAAAACTTTTGTCTTGCCAAAATCTGAGCTTTCTGTTTTCATTAAATGATCAATATTTCAGTCTTGCAGCAACTTTATTTTCATAACCTAAACCAAATTTGGGAGGGTTTCAGCTTTCAAAAGAGTAATTTATAAAACCAATGGATGAATTTAAAGTCAGATTATAAGCTTTTATTTACATAACATGGATATACAACAGAACTTCTGTAAGAAATTAAGTTCAATTAATCTTATTAATCTTGTCTCTCATGTCTTTTGGCCAAGTAGCCAATGAATATGACCATTTAGCCAAGTGGCTTTGCTTTGACCCATGATGCTGACTTGAACACAATACTTTGTTCTTCACAATTTCCAAAAGGATAACCTTAATTTTTGCAAATATAAATCCTAAATCAAGTTTACTTGCAATGAAGAGCCAATAGTTACATTTTTATAGATTGATTTGCAAGTCTCTGTTTACTTGATCAAACAAACAAAATACAAATTATACAAAAACATATGGTTCTAAAAAGCCTTTTTAATGTAAATGAGTTTTGTTTAATATTTCAGATTTCTTAGAATTTTTTTCAAACATTTAAAAAAAAAATATGATTTTTTTTTCCCCAAAAACAACATTTTAAAAGACAGCTTTGTTTTGCATTTCAAATTAAGCTCGGTTTATGAAGTTATTCCCTTATGGAAAGACATGAAAATTTTATAACCTCAATTTTTTTTTTCTTTTTGAGCCATCCAAAAACTCAAAGGATGAAGTCACACAGGCATTTTCTTAAAGTTACAGGATATCACAAAAATGAATACACCGCTAGCTAACGTTTTTGTGAATTTTTTATTATATATTTTCATGGGACAACACTGAAGATCTGACACCTTGGTACAATGTACAATAGTCAGTGTGCAGCTTGTATAACAGTGTAAATTTGGTGTCCTCTAAATAACTCAACACACAACCATTAATGTCTTGGCAACAATGGTGTGTGCACCCCTTAGTCAAAATGGCCAAATTCTGCCCAAAGTGTTGATATTTTGTGTGGCCACCATTATTCTCCAGCACTGCCTTAACTCTCTTGGGCACGGAGGTCACTAGAGCTTCACAGCAGCCGCTGGATCCTCTTCCATCCTCCCATGATGACATCACGAAGCTGGTGGATGTTAGAGACCTTGCACTCCTCCACTTTACATTTGAAGAGGCCTCACAGATGCTCCATAGAGTTTTGGTCTGGAGACACTTGGCCGGTCCAGCAGTTTTACCCTTAGTTTCTTTAGCGAGGCAGTGGTGGTCTTGCAAGTGTTTTGGGTCGTTATCATGTTGGAATAAGAAGGGAAGGGGGATCATGCTCTGCTTCAGTGTGTCACAGTACATGTTGGTGTTCATGGTTCCCTCAATGAACTTTACTTCCTGACAGCTGGCAGCACTCATGCAACCCCAAATCATGACCCTCCACCACCATGCCTGACTGTAGGCAGGATGCACTTGTCTTGGTCTTAGTCCTCCATACCTGGTTGCCACCACACACATTTGACACGATCTGAACCAAATAAGTTTATCTTGGTCCCATCAGACCACAGGACATGGTCCCAGTAATCCATGTCCTAAGTCTGCTTGTCTTCAGCAAACTGTTTGCGGGCTTTCTTGTTCATTATCTTTAGAAGAGACTTCCTTCTGGGATGACAGCCATACAGATCAGTATGATGCAGTGTGCAGCATATGGTCTGAGCACTGACAGGCGGAGTCCCCACCCCTGTAACCTTTGCAGCAATGGTAGCAGCACTCATACGTCTATTTGGCAAAGATAATCTCTGGCTATAATGCTGCACTCCGTTTCTGTGGTCGACCATGGTGAGGCCTGTTCTGAGTGGATCCTCTCTTGTTATCTGCTGTATAGTCTTGGCCGCCGTGCTGCAGCTCAGTGTCAGGGTGGTGACAATCTTCTTACAGCTTCGACCATCATTATGTAGAGCATAAATTCTCTTTTTCAGATTCTCAGAGAATTCTTTGCCATGAGGAGCCATGCTGAGCTTCCAGTGACCAGTATGAGAGAGTGTGTGAGCAATAACACCAAATGTAACACTCATGCTCCCCATTCACACCAGAGACTTTGTAACTGTAATAAGTTACATGACACCGGGGAGGGAAAATGGCTTATTTGGGCATAATTTGGCCATTTTCACTTAGGGGTGTACTCACTTTTGTTGCCAGCGGTTTAGACATAAATGGGGGTGTGTTGAGTTATTTAGAGAACACCAAATTTACCCTGTTATACAAGCTGCACACTGACACTGTACATTGTATCACAGGGTCAGATCTCCAGATCTTGCTACCAAAATGGCAACAAATCTTGATAGACGTCAATATGGTTTATTGGTGTCCGTCAGTCACTGATGGGTTTGTCTAGTGTTGGTTCCATCATTGGTGGTGGTCAATCCCAAAGATATTTTTTTTTCCATTGTAAACACCAGTTTAGAAAGTGACAATAGAAAGTGCAGCCATATTGGTTGTGGCTTGTGAATTCAAAGCCAAATGCTGTACTCAGCTGTTTCATTCAGCACCAACGGAACAGAAGGATGTTCTAACATCCCTCTCACAGTGAGGAACTAATCACTGAGAGATGCAGTAGACTGGCAATACGCTAGGTGGCACTAGGGATACTAGAGCATGAGGGAAGTCAGGCAGGCCGAGGTCAGAACCGAGAGGACGCAAAGAGACTCAGGGAGCAGACAGGAGAGAGGTTGTGAAACAAGCTGGGGTTTAGGTAATCAGGAGAGTACGTACAAACACAAGGGTCAGGTAAAGAGTAGTCAGGAGGGAAGCCAAAATCGGGAGCCAGACAGGAACAGAAAAGTCAGGGGGAGCAGGCAGAGACAAGTCAAAGATCAGTCTGGGGTCGAGTACCAAGATCAATTGCTGTAACCAGGAGCAGGATGCTTACCGCAACTTAACCAGAGAATACGACGGTTCAAGAGCACTCCCAGATAAAGCAGAGCAATTGCCCGGAAGTGGCTCATGTGAGTAAGCCTCTCACACCACCGGCGAACAACCAAGTGCAGGAAACAAAAAGTTGGACTCGTAGAAGTGCTTTTGGGCACAAAACAGCCGTCGTCCTGAGGGGACTTGGACCCAGCTCTCCTCCCGCTTTTTACCTGCACCATTGGATGAAATAAAGAACATTAATATCTGGATCTTCGTTGGTATGTGTCGTTGTTTTTCTATATATTTGCTGGCCAAGTGCAGGAAACGACCTGTCACAGGGCAAAGAATAACATGATGGCCGCACACAGGAGGACACAACAGAAGGTCCCAGCATAGAAGCCACACCACAAGTCAGGGCCATGACAGTTGTCTCCTAAATCTCCTCCTCATACCATAAGGTGATAAAGAAAAAGGCACTTAAGCTCTCCATTATACTGATCTGTTGGGAGCCCAATGTTCCGGACATCATTGGGCTAATAAATGTCAACTGTGGGAAAAGTCCAACAAATTATTGGCCAATCCCAAGGATCTGTTTACAGAATTTCACAGAGATGGTCTTCACAGTTTCTCCCGTAGAGATAAGACCGACCTTTCTAGAGTTCTGGCCACTTTTTAGATTTTTTTTTTCTACCCTATTGTACACCTGTTATACCATATCTGATACTGTTGTATAGTTATTCATATTTCTCACAATAAAACATTTTTATCCATAATGATTTAGGATGGTGAAAATTTCCAGTGAGCTACTAATCAAATCTGTGTATTATTTTATGCCAAAGTGCAATGAGTGACTAATGGAACCATAGATTTTGCTAAGTCCAATGGCGAGACACTTACAGAATTCGCAGATTTATTTCAAGGGTTTGGATGCTTTCCTGGTGAGCATAATGTTCAGATAAATAGGAAAGATCACACAGATGTAAGAGCAATGATGGCATCTGGCACAAGGGATTAATGTGCTGTTTGGTCCCGGAATAAGGAACAGACCACCTGCGATGAAGTGAGGCTGGCCGTCTCTCTGGAGTCACAGAAAAATGCATTAGTGCTTGTGAGGTATAAATGTTTATCATGATGCCGCTTCTAATCTGAAACCTGTGTTTTCTTTCAAACATTAATCTCACTCTGCTTCATATGCTTGTATTACTGCAACCGACGTAATAATATGGCTGCCTCGTGGTATTATTAACGCCATTTACAAATCTAAATAAGATATCTTTATCCTGCAGCTGGGTTATGGTTTGAGTAAGTAATGCTTTAACGGTCTCTTTAATTCCAATCAACTTGATCAGTTTCTGTCCAACTGCATACAGATCTAACAGAAAAGTGGGATTTCAGCGCAGGCAAGAAAAGCAAGGAAGCAATGGAAATTTTTTTCGAGAACTTATCATGCTAAATGAATAGTGATGAGCAGCAAGTGCCCACTGAAAAAGAAAGGGGTTCTCCAAGAATATAACAAAATAACCCCATTACACAATTCAAACTGCAACCTGCTCCAGTCATGTGTCAGGATGGGCTGCAGTGTGAAGAAACACAGCTGCCGAAACTTGTCTCAACTGTAGGAGGAGCTTTATCCTAAATACACAATCTGGTGCTGTGCTGGAGAAGGGCTGTGACAGGACAAGAAATAAATCTTCTTACTGACTGAGCACAAAGGATTTTCTTACAGTCTCAGTTAGTAAAGGAACTGATTATTTCACCTCCTGTCACAGCTCTTCTCCAGCAGTTTTATGGTATGATATAGCGCTTTTGTCTCGGGAGCTGTGTTTCTGCAGCCCGTCCTGACACGAGACTAAGACAGACTTCCATTTGAATTATGTAACAGGGGCTATTTCATCATACAATCCAAGTGGCAACCTGCCAAAGTCACGTGTCAGGATGGGCTGCAGTGTGAAGAAACACAGCTGCCGATACCTGTCTCAACTGTCGGAGGAGCTTTTTCGGAATCACACAATCTGCTGCAGTGCTGGAGAAGGGCTATGAAAGGAGAAGAAATAAATCTTCTCACTGACTGAGCACAAAGGATTTTCTTACAGTCTCAGTTAGTAAAGGAAAAGATTTATTTCTCCTCCTGCCATAGCTCTTCTCCAGCAGCTTTATGGTATAAAATAGCGCCTTTATTTCGGGAGCTGTGTTTCTGCAGCCCGTCCTGACACAAGACTAAAGGCGGCGTCACACGGTACTATATATCATGCGATCGCATGAGCGATCACACGCCCCCATCGTTTGTGCGTCACGGGCAATTAGTTGCCCGTGGCGCACAATATCGTTAATACCCATCACACGTACTTACCTCCCTAACAACGTCGCTGTGGGCGGCGAACTTCCTCTTCCTGAAGGGGGAGGGATGTTCGGCGTCACAGCGACATCACACAGCGGCCGCCCAATAGAAGCGGAGGGGCGGAGATGAGCGGGACGTAACATCTCGCCCACCTCTTTCCTTCCGCATTGCCGGCGGTCGCAGGTAAGCTGTGTTCGTCATTCTCGGGGTGTCACACGTAGCGATGTGTGCTGCCTCGGGAACGATGAACAACCGGCGCACAGAAGGAGGAACGACATCATGAAAATGAACGACGTGTCAATGAGCAACAATAAGGTGAGTATTTTTGCTCCTTAACAGTCATTTGGAGATGTCACACGCTACGACATCTCTAACGATGCCGGATGTGCGTCACAAATTCCGTGACCCCGGCGATATATATCATTAGCTATATCGTAGTGTGTGACGGGGCCTTAAGACAGGCGTCTATTTGAATTATGTAACTTGGGCTATTTCATCATATAATTCAAATGGCAACCTGCTCCAGTCATGTGTCAAGATGGGCTGCAGTCTGAAGAAACACAGCTGCCGAAACTTGTCTCAACTGTTGGAGGAGCTTTATCGTAAATACATAATCTGGTGTAGTGCTGGAGAAGGGCTATGACAGGACAAGAAATAAATCTTCTTACTGACTGAGCACAAAGGATTTTCTTCCAGTCTTAGTTAGTAAAGGAAATTATTTATTTCACATCATATCTCAGCTCTTCTCCGGCAGTTTTATGGTATGATATAGAGCCTTTGTCTTGGGAGCTGTGTTTCTGAAGCCTGTCCTGACACGAGACTAAAGCCTGCTTTACACGTTGCAATTTCCCATACGATATCGTATGCGATTTGCAACGCCCCCATCGTATGTGCGGCACGTTCAATTTGTTGAACATGCCGCACAAACGATTAACCCCCGTCACACGTACTTACCTTCCATACGACCTCGATGTGGGCGGCGAACGTCCACTTCCTGGAGTGGGAGGGACGTTCGGCATCACATCGACGTCACGTGGCAGCCGGCCAATAGAAGCGGAGGGGCGGAGCTGCGTGGGACGTAAACATCCCACCTACCTCCTTCCTTCCGCATTGTGGGCTGGGAGCCGCAGGATGTAGGTAAGATCTGTTCATTTTTCCTGGAATGTGTGCTACCCCGGGTACGATGAACAATCTGACGTGCAATTCTAGAGAAAGGTCTGATGTGTATGTGATGAACGTTTTAACGTTCAATCGCAATCGCACGTACCTGTCACACACTGCAATGTACCTTACAATGCCGGATGTGCGTCACTTACGACGTGACCCCGCCGACACATTGTAAGATACATTGCAGCGTGTAAAGCGGGCTTAAGACAGGCATCCATTTCAATTATGGAAATGGGACTATTTCATCATATAATTCAAATGAAAACCTGCTCCAGTCATGTGTCAGGAAGGGCTGCAGTCTGAAGAAACACAGCTGCCATAACCTGTCTCATCTGTCGGAGGAGCTTTATCGTAAACACACAATCTGATGCAGTGGGGGAGAAGGGCTATGACAGGAGAAGAAATAAATCTTCTCACTGACTGAGCACAAAGGATTTTCTTACATTCTCAGTTAGTAAAGGAAAAGATTTATTTCTCCTCCCGTAACAACTCTTCTTCGGCAGCTTTATTATATGATATAGCACTTCTGTCTCGGGAGCTGTGTTTCTGCTGCCTGTCCTGACACGAGAATAAGACAGACTTCCATTTGAATTATGTAACAGGGGCTATTTCATCATACACTCCAAGTGGCAACCTGCTATAGTCACGTGTCAGGATGGGCTGCAGTGTGAAGAAACACAGCTGCTGAGACCTGTCTCAACTGTCGGAGGAGTTTTATCAGAATCACACAATCTGCTGCAGTGCTGGAGAAGGGCTATGACAGGAGAAGAAATAAATCTTCTCACTGACTGAGCACAAAGGATTTTCTTCCAGTCTCAGTTAGTAAAGGAAAAGATTTATTTCTCCTCTTGTCACAGCTGTTCTCCAGCAGCTTTATAGTATAAAATAGCGCCTCTATCTCGAGAGCTGTGTTTCTGCTGCCTGTCTTGACACAAGACTAAACAGGCCTCCATTTGAATGACAAAAATGGGACTAGTTCATTACATGTTTGGAAAAGCCTTTAAAAGAATCTGAATAATGGCTGGACAGACAAGACTGGTATGTGCACCAAAAGCAGTTTTACCTTTGGCGGATGACGGTTGCAAGATCATGCTTTTCTACAGGTTTTGTGTAAAAGGACAGGTCTGTTTTAGAATTAGTATAAATGAAAGTTTTACAATTTTCATTATTGGGTTGTGTTTCAATAATTATTTGTTAGTTGTAAGTGAATAAGAACGATCTTGCTCACATTCAGGGGCAGTAAACTTGTGACTTTATTGATGATTTAGAGTCAGCCATAAACGGGCTCAGCACCGAGCGTACCCGAGCACAGCACCCAAACTCTGTCTTTTTTTTGTAAAGTCTGTGCTTGGTGCGAACAAACCTTGAGTTCGCTCATCTCTGGTCATGATGTCTCATATAGCTCACAGAGTGATGGATTCCTGCTTTTCATTCCTTTTAACTCACAGAGAAAACCAATAGCTTTGAGGATAATATACAGCAGTATTGAGCGGTGCACATGTGAATCCAGCTCTGGGGTGAAGTAAGAGACTTGTTGGAAAGCTCACCATGATCTCTCTTTGTCTCTTCAGCCTGTTTTCCCTCTCTGCCTGTTTTTTTCCCTGAGCCTCTCTCCTCTTCCTGCCTCCACTCTTCGTAGAGTTTAATAGACTGTAACCTGACACTACAGTGAGCTAGCAGTCCATCTAGGTTTTAAAGACAAGTTTAAGCTAGATTTTTTAGAGGCGAGTTAAGGAAGAAAGTGTCATGCACGGACTAAGGGAGGTAACACCAAGACAAACAAGAGGTACACCTCGGACACATTAACAACGGTGGGCCCTAGCACTAGTGAGAGGGAGGATGGACACCACCTCACTTAACTGCCGCTGTATCCTGGATTCCTAGCCAGTCCTTATACAGGTTCCTCACCTGTTGCTGAGCCGAAATCTGAAGCCCTGAGATGACCATACGATAGTGCCTGGCTAGTGAGTGGGCAGGTGATGGACACTAGCCCCTCCACTGCACTGAAACAACACACCAGGATAGAAAGACTGACACAGAGAAAACACTCCAACAAACTGCTGCAGTCAGCACCAAGACTGCAGAAACAACAGCAACTTCAACAGATGGTTTTCAGCAGCTCCTTCCAGCTCCAAGTCCAGCATCCAAATGAATCAAGAATAACCGGCACCCTCTGCTGGTAGCAGAGGTTATATAAAGGGTCTGGGTGTGGTCCAGACCAGAAGCACCTAAGCTGGCACTAGGCCTGCGCGCTGGCAAGGAATACTGCTATTAACCCTATAACTGCCAAAGGGAAAGCCCATTTAAATAGCAGAGTCTCAGAGGGGAAAAGTGAGACTCAGACCCAAAAAAACTGTCACTAAACTCTTACAGCAGAGAGACAAATGTGACAGAAAAAGAGAGAGGAAGAAGTGGCTCATAAGTGGAGAAAGAAGTAAAATTCTCTGATAAGACATATTAGAAGTTTGCTTAAATTCAAATGTTCTCTTGATTTATGCAAATTTTCTTTAAAGTACAGTTTTATTTTTATTTCCTTTTTGGTTTTGAACAGTATCAGATTAGCCTATAATCAAATTATGTCAAGGGATCCCTGCAAAAATATGTCTATCTAATACATTTTTGATATTCTTTCCCCCCATAAAATGAGAAGAACACTCTATTGAGTAGGAAAAGGGGGGATCCTTTATGTCAGCATTTTGATATCTAGTCCAGTTAGAAGTATTGATTATAGGGATGTTACATATATCCGTCACTGAAGTCACAAATATAAAGAGATTATTGCCAAACGGAAATATATTTTAATTTTTTGTATTTTATTTTTTATGATGTCATACAATTAAGAGGGAAAATTTACTGTCCCCGACAGCTGAATATTAAAGCAGGATCATACATAGCAATGAGAGCCCCCGGTATTAGCATATATAGATTTGTATTGTTATAGATGCTTAAGTATGATTGCCAATTTCAGCTCCTTGTGAGAGAAGAGATATATTATAGGAAATGATCTGCTGCCGAGAAATAATCGCAGCCTTCCTTCATTAGATAATGTTTATTTATAGCGATATATATATCAAACTCCACTCTTCCATTAAACTTTCCACTTTTTTTTACCTATAAAATTTGATATTGTTGTGGCAGCTGTAGTGCGCAAATTATTGTTATAGTACAGCTGCTCGGAGCAAGATTTATACGCACACTTCTTGCCTTAAAATTATGTGCATATTTATTTTGTTTTTTTACTACTCATGTCCTTTATTTTAATGATAAAAGGTGAGCAAAAGAGCAAAATAATAAAATGCTTTTCGAGCTCGTAAAGTTTTGCTGTAACTAAAAAAGTTCACCGATGTGGAACGATGACACTTCCTTCCGATTGCTGAATTATGGCTATGTCATTACCTTTAAATGCACCTCAACATTTGTTCTACAGAGTTTTGTATTGTAGATCATTATGTCAATAGGGAAAAGGTTAAGGAGGATCTGACATTTCTCCTGCCTGTCACAATTCCTCTGTGCAGAGCAACTTGCAAACAGGTGATGCTCTGCCGCACCCTCCTGAACCACAGAGCCAGCAGTGACATGTTCCCTTTGTATAGAGCATTTTGCATTTGGAGAGGCTCTGCTGTATTTCTTTGAACTCTAGCTGGCAGGTTGTTTGACAGCACAGGATTCGCCTTCCCTCCCTGATGAAGCAGTGTCCACAGGGGTATTATTTGACTTTGCGAAACGTACGTTGGGGGTCTAGGGGGCTTGCTTTCATGGGGCTTTTTTGCACTTAGCACTTTGCAAGCGTTATTTCTTTATTTTCAGGACATTGTAACTGTTCTGTGTTGACTGCATGTGATAGAGTGGATTCTATATATGCACTGCACTTACAGCAGCTTCATGGTTTGTCCTATATTAATTGCACTTGGCACTTTATAACTACTCTATGCTGCTGTATTTGCACTGTATCCGCTATTGCACTCAGCACTTTATGACTATTTATTATATGCTGTTACATTTACATTGTGCCTGTAATATTTGCTAGTCAGGATATTGTACCTGTATTCCATCTACCTCTGATTTTTCCTGTACCTGCTGCAGCCATTCCCTTGGGGTCATTACTTCCTTCTTACTCCTCCATTTTTGTCTTTTATGGTGTTTTATATGGCCATTTTTTCTTTTTTGTGTCTTGTTTATCCCACACATTAATAAACTTTGTTATTGCTTTGCACCATTTATTACTCCAGGTTCTCTTGTTTTTTCAGAGTTTTGTATTGTAGATCATTATGTCAATAGGGAAAAGGTTAAGGAGGATCTGACATTTCTCCTGCCTGTCACAATTCCTCTGTGCAGAGCAACTTGCAAACAGGTGATGCTCTGCCGCACCTTCCTGAACCGCAGAGCCAGCAGTGACATGTTCCCTTTATATAGAGCATTTTGAGATGCTCTGCTGTGTTTCTTTGAGCACTAGCTGACAGGTTGTTTGACAGCGCAGGATTCCATGCAAGTTCTGGGAGGTGCTGATTACTCAGGTGTTCCACCTTCCTAGTAATTGCTCTGTTTCACTACTAAGCATGCTCTCCCAGAATCTCGCCAGTCGTACTCTCTGGTTCTGCAGTTGTGATCTTGGCTTGTGTTTGTGCTTGTGTTCTGATCTAAGTTTCTTCACCCTGGACTGTTGATGGACTCCTCTCTGCCCGCTCTCTGTTCTTGTCGTTACCGCCTGGCTTCTGACCTCGGACCGTTACCTGACCACGTCTCTGTTTGCTCCCTGAATCTAATACGTACTCTCCTGAAATTCTGACCCTCAGCCTGTGACTCGACTGCATTTCTGCTTACTCCCTGTGTCCTGTCGTGTCCTCCTGTTTCTTGACCCCGGTTTCGCTGACCACCCTTCCAACTATACTATCCGTAAGTAGTGACTAGCATCACCATGACTTTTTTTAATGTGTTTGATTTTTCTATTCGAGCTTTGTGTTGTTCTGTTCCTCTTTTATTCCACTCAGTCATCTATACTTAATTTGATAAGTGGGTTACCAGCTGAAGGTTTGCCCATTGGCAGTCTGAAGGAATTTGTTACAGGTGTGTCATGGATGACAAATGGTTCTGTGGTGTCCGGCAATAGAAGGTCACAGCATTTCGCTGCGCAAACTGCTCTCTGACCATCTAGCAGTCCTGCTTGATGTATTTGGTATCCTATGTAACTCCTCAGCTTTGTTTTCATCCCTTTCCCTTTATGACCCTGAGGCGTTCCTCATGCTTTCTGCTGATTTTTATCAGCACTTCCTTGGTAAAGGTGATGTCACACACAGTGATGATGACAACGACGTCGCTGCTACGTCACCATTTTCTGTGACGTTGCAGCGACGTCCCGTCGCTGTCGCTGTGTGTGACATCCAGCAACGAGCTGGCCCCTGCTTTGAGGTCGCCGGTTGTTGCTGAATGTCCTGCTTCATTTTTTGGTCGTCGCTCTCCCGCTGTGACACACACATCGCTGTGTGTGACAGCGAGAGAGCGACAAAATGAAGCGAGCAGAGAGCAGGAGCCGGCGTCTGGCAGCTGCGGA